>NW_026068304.1:0-1428 GCF_014885135.2 Alexandromys fortis
TGTTATTCCTTGGAAACTACAGCTCCCAGACTTCTCCTGGATTACCGTCACCTGTGTGCGCGCTGGCCACGCCCAGGTGAGGGTCATTCCTCCCAGATAACCTTGCGCCCCCCGTTAAAAGCGAGCGTCCACGATGTTACGCCCCTCTCTTGGCCCCCTACCCTTGTGTGTCTCGCATGTCCCATCCCTTATTGTGTTCCCCTCTCCCCATTAAAGTGCACCCACGTGGGAGCCGCGTGTCCTGTCTCTTCCTTTTGCATCTCATCCATCCTGTGTTTGTCCACACACCCATGCCCGCCGCCGTTTTTAAAGGAATAATAGCTACTCTGCCCAATACCTCCTCTCTCTTCCTATCCAACCCAGCTTGCATCCACAAACCCCCCACCCTCCGTCTGACTCCCTTCCCTCTTTGACCACATAGCATCTCCCTGCCCAGCCTGTTCGGGCTCTAACGGGAGGGTGGTAGCTCCTTTGACCCCACTAGCCTGCCTGCAGTGAGCTAGGTAGGCCCTTTGTTTACAAGCCACCCAAGCAGCAAGGAGATCTGATCCCGGCACCAAGAGAGACATCGGGCTTGCATCCACAACCCACCCAGAGCAGTCCTGAGGAGTTCCATCTGGATGATAGTCCATGTTTGGGTGCTGAGGAGTTCCAGCTCAATGGGACGGTCCCTGCTTCTACACTGAAAAGATACACCCAGAGACTCATTCACAGCAAAGACTGGACCAAGACACCAGGACTCTCCTGACTCCATTTGAAGGAGGAGATGGGAAGGCGCCAATGCAAGACTTCCTCCAACAACCTCAAAGGCAACATGACTTCACCAGAATCAAGGGATCCCGAAATAAGAAGAATTGTACACCCTACTCCATAAGAATTAGAAGAAATCGACTCAAAAGTGAATTATATGAAAATAATAGAAGACCTTAAGCAGGAGGTGAAAAACTGCCATAAACAATTAGAGATTACAAACAAAAAGGTAGAGGAAATGAATAAATCGCTTAAAGATACCCAAGAAAATCAAGAGAAACATGAAAAAGCAATCAGACAGGTACGGGAAGCAGTTCAAGACTTGAAGAATGAAATGGAAGTAATGAAGAAAACACAAACCGAGGGAAGATTGGAGATGGAAAATCTGGGTAAACGAACAGGAACTACAGAGACAAGTACTACCAACAGAATACAAGAGATAGAAGAAAGAATATCAGATACTGAAGATACCATAGAGAAAATAAACACACTGATCAAAGAAAACAGCAAAACCAACAAATTCTCATCACAAAACATTCAGGAAATATGGGACACAATAAAAAGACCAAACCTAAGAATAATTGGAGTAGAAGAAGGAGAAGAGGTGCAACTCAACGGCCCAGAAAATATATTTAATAAAATTATAGAAGAAAACTTTCCCAACCTAAAGAAAGATGT
>NW_026068304.1:3651-5555 GCF_014885135.2 Alexandromys fortis
CAGTGGGGCTGATCTATTGGGAGCTCACCAAGGCCAGCTGGACTGTGACTGAAAAAGCATGGGATAAAACCGGACTCTCTGATCATGGCGAACAATGAGGACTGATGAGAAGCCAAGGTCAATGGCAAGGGGTTTTGATCCTACTTCATGTTCCGGCTTGGTGGGAGCCTAGCCAGTTTGGATGTTCACCTTCCTAGACATGGACGGAGGGGAGAGGACTTTGGACTTTCCACAGGGCAGGGAACCCTGACTGCTCTTTGGATTGGAGAGGGAGGGGGAGAGGAGTGGGGAGAGGGGGAGAAGAGTGGAGGGAGGGGGAGAAGGGTGGGAGGAGGGGGAGGGAAATGGGAGGCTGGGAGGAGGCGGAAACTTTTTTTTCCTTTTCTCAATAAAGAAAACTTAGAGAAATGAAGTCTCCAACCAATTAGAGGCTTAATAAACACTTGATGATTGACTAGTAAAAAAAAATAGATGTAGGAACACTCACATTCAATATTCAACATATCAATATATAAGAAACTGTACCAATACAATTTTCTAAAAACAGTAACTCACAAATACCAATCATCCCATCAAACCAGTTAATCCCCCCTCCTTTTTTTGAAAATACCCCTAATTCCATAAAATATCTCCCCCATCCCCTCAACCCTATACCAACCACTAAATGATGTCCCTAGCCCTGAGGGCAAACTCTGTTGGGAGAGAGGACGTCATCCTCTAAAATTGCTTCCAGCTGACATGGGGGTGTTGTTCTTTTTAGGGGGTCCTGTGAAAGCAAATGATGGTAAAATTCCCAAATTAACCTTAGAACTAAGAAAATTGTAACTAGCCTCAGAGCGTTTTGAGAAGGTCTGGCCAGAGTGTTGTCAAAAATGTGCACCATTCAAAATTGTCTCACGTAGTTGATACCCAAAAACAGGTCTAATTTTAGCGCTTAAAAAAAATCATGACGTCATAATAACCAGATTGAGTTAATGTCATGGGGCCCCATCTTCATCCTGGAAACTTCAAAGATTACTGTAGGAAAATTTGTTGCTTGTTATGAGAAATTTAAGCATTAACAACAAGGACATATACTGACATATAAAGAAAGACACAGATATGAGGAAAGGCAAAGAAAGTTTAGCAAGTATATAATTATTCTTATTCTGTCCCATTTCATGGCTCCTGACCTGAGACAGAAACTCTGAGATATCTCTTATCAAAAGGCTTGGAATTGAAGAGGGACTGAGCCATAGTCCAACTCCAAAACCAGCTCTACATATTTATAAAGAAATGTTTAATGAAACATATAAAAAATTAATACTTATAGAACATATATAGTTTTATTGTTGATCCTTAGTGGGTCGTAACTAGTTTCCATCCATCAGTAATTAAATATTCAGGGTCCCTTAAATTCTTTGAAGATGAGTATTTTCCTGTGAAGATAAGAAAAGAACACTGCCCCCAACCTATCTGTATTTCTTACCATGTATGATCGCCATCCTTGTGAATGAATTGTTATTTATCTTTTCCAAGTGGCTTCTCTCCTTCAAACTGAACCTTTATTAATTTTGATGGTATCCACAATTTTTCCTCACCTGTGGAGACAAGAGCAAAACCGCTTCCCCAACACAGCACATCTCCTGGCTTCCATTGCGAGGTCAGCACATCCTTGAAATAAACTGGTTGATTTAGTTCAGTAGACTTTTCCATTATCCAATGTCTTTCTGCAGCCTTTGTCCCCTTCTCATTAGAGTTGAGAAAATTCAACATTAACAAAGCATTATGTAACCTATTTCTGGGGTGTTTTCCACCCCTTTCTGTTTGTTCAACATATCCTTTATAGTTCAATTTGATCTTTCTATGACTGCTTGACCTGTAGGATTGTATGGTATACCTGTAACATGCTTGATATTGTAATA
>NW_026068304.1:9073-49243 GCF_014885135.2 Alexandromys fortis
CCTTTTATGGTTTCTTGAGTTCTTTATATATTTTGGAAATTTTATTTTGTTGATTTTGTTAATTGTTTGATATCTATGAGACAATTTTCCAATTCTTCCCTGAACAGCAAAAGTTTTGTATGTTCTAAGTCTCAGAATGATGCAATAGGCCTACTGTACTTGCCTCTCTTCTGCATATGGCAGCAAAGTGAACTATACCAGCAGGCATCTCAACATCATTACTCCCATATTGAAAGAAAAATATAAATTTTCATTCTTTTTATTGGTTCTCTAGTAAATATTCAAAAGTGATGTTTATCAGAAAAGTCTTGAATACTGTTAAGTTATTTTAGCTGGTATTTAAAATTATAACAAAGAAGCCTCTGGGTTTTTTTTCTGGTATAATTTGTTGAAATTGTCCAATTATGTGTTCATTGTATCAATTTTATTTTTAGATTAATATATATATTACTTCACCACATTTATTACTAAATTTTACACATGTACCTCTTTTTAATTCTACTAATGAAAAAATTATTTGTATGAATTTTATCATTAAAGTAATTTTAATTCTACTGACTCTTTGGTCATTATAAGCTTTTTATAAAAACACTTGTAGGTGTTGATAAGTTTTAAATGAGATGAAGGAGAAAGAAAATCAATCAAGAATAAAATGTCACTAGTACATGTGACATTCACACAAGTCACAGACATGGCAAGTTTTAGCATAAGTGGCTATTATTTTGATCTCTTATTAATGAAAAGGGAAACTGACAGGCTTTTCCAATTATAGGTTAAGTGGTGTCATGGAAATCAGAATGAAATAGTACAGGGCTGTCTCTTGAGCTTCATCCTGTACCACTTTGCCATGTATTCCACTAGCACCAAGTAGCTTTCTACAAGAGCAGGTAGACTGTCAGGGCCACAGGACAATAGGCTATAAAGAGTACCTTTGTTCTGACTGCTTGGTTTTATTTAGACTGAACAGCCTGAAGAGCATAAGTGAATTAAAGTAGATTCAATGACATAGAGTACTTTTCTTTGCTTCATTTAAAGGCTTCTTAATTTTTTACAAATCAGATCTTTATTGGGATAGTCAGTAGCATAGGGCTGTCTGTTGTCAAAGTTACCTTTTGTTTAAAGCATCCCAGTCCCTGGATTAGAACCAGGAATGATCTCATTTTAACTAGTAAGCTCTGTATATATTAAGTGTATGTGTGTTTTTAAGTAAAATATATAAAATGCTTCCTATCGCTTTTCAAACACTGCTGTTACTTATCTCTTCTTTCTTACATTCTACCTCCATCTTTAATAGCTAACTAATGTCCCCCTCCATCTATCCTTCCATCTCTATCTCCCCCCGCATCTCCTCACTTTCCTCCTTCATAGCACTGTGTTCTACTATTTCCCTTCAGAGAGCATCGCATGGTGCCTCTCCCCTTCCCTAGCTTCGGAAGTCACTGCAGATTGCACATTATATACACAAATCTAAAGGGCTCCTGAAGTAGTGGGGAAAGGAGTAACTGAAAGATAGATATGATCAAAATACATTGTGGACATGTATGGATTTTCAAAGGATAAAATGTACGCTAAACCCCAGGAAAGATTACTTATATTTCAATAAAATAGCCTTAAAGTCAGAAGTATAAAACGACACAAAGCTTTTGTGTAATGAAGAGGTCATTCAATATTTGTAACAGTTATGAATGTATGTGTACTTATTTTAGAGATAAATAAATGTAAAAATAAAATATTAACAAACATGAATGGTAGGTAGGTAAAACGCAATACAGTCCAAAAGAAACTAAACAAATATAGATAGGAGATATGTTCCCACATTTGATAAAACTCCTTCAAATGTATAAACATAGAAACAATCTCAGCATTATAACACTAAATACAAAATTGTGGGGCCTGTAACAGCAGGTAAATAAAGTAAAAGGCAAATCAACCGTCTAATTAAAATATGTGAAATGTGGTTCCAACATGTTGGATGAAAACAAAGCATCTGTCATTTTTTTAGTTAAAGCTATTCTTTATTGATTTTTATTGAGCTCTACATTTTTCTCTGGTCCCTTCCCTGCCTCTCTCATCCCCCATTCAACCCTCACCCAAGGTCTCCATGCTCCCAATTTACTCAGGAGATCTTGTCTTTTTATACTTCCCATGTAGATCAGATCTATGTATGTCTCTCTTAGTATCCTCATTATTATCTAAGTCTCTGGGATTGTGGTTTGTAGGCTGGTTTTCTTTGTTTTATATTTAAAAACCACCTATGAGGGGCTAGAGAGATGGCTCAGTGGTTACGAGCACTACCTGCTCTTCCAGAGGTCCTGAGTTCAATTCCCAGCAACCACATGGTGGCTCACAACCATTTGTAATGAGATCTGGTGCCCTCTTCTGGCCTGCAGGCATACATGCAGACAGAATACTGTATACATAATAAATAAATAGATCTTTTAAAATATAAAATAAAAACCACCTATGAGTGAGTACATATGATAATTGTCTTTCTGAGCCTGGGTTACCTTACTCAAAGTACTATTTTCTAGTTCCATCCATTTTCCTGCAAAATTCAAGATGTCATTTTTTCTACTGTGTAGTACTCCATTGTGTAAATGTACCACATTTACCAAAATGTACCAAAAGCAATCTTCAGATTCAATGTAATCCCCATCAAAATTCCGGAAAACTCTTCACAGACCTAGAAAGAATGATACACAACTTCATATGGAAAAGCAAAAAAAAAAAAATCAGGATAACCAAAACAAAACAATCCTGTACAATAAAAGAACTTCTGGAGGCATCACAATCACTGACTTCAAATGCTGCTACAGAGCTACAGTACTGAAAACAGCCTGGTATTGGCATAAGAACAGACAGGAGAACCAATGGAAATGAATAGAAAACCCAGACATCAATCTACACATCTTTGAACACCTCAGTTTTGACAACAAGGAAAAAATATCAAATGGAAAAAGAAAGCATATTTAACAAGTAGTGCTCACATTACTGGATATCAACATGTAGAAGAGTGAAATTAGACCCATATCTATCACCATGCACAAAACTCAAGTCTAAGTGGATCAAAGATCTCAATGTAAAGCTAACCACACCAAACCTTATAGAAGAGACAGTGAGAAATACACTTAAACACATTGGCACAGGAGCCCACTTCCTCAATACAACCCCAGCAGCACAGACACTGAGAGAAACAATTAATAAATGAGACCTCCTAAAACTGAAAAGGTTCTGTAAAGCAAAGGATATGGTCAACAGGACAAAACAACAACCTACAGAATGGGAAAAAATCTTCACTAACCCCACATCAAGCAGAGGTCTGATCTCCAAAATATACAAAGAACTCAAGAAATTTGTCACCAAAAGAACACATAATCCAATAAAAATAATAGATTACAGATCTAAACAGAAAACTCTCAACAGAGGAATCTAAAATGGTTGAAAAACATTTAAGAAAATGTTCAACATCCTTAGTTGTCAGAGAAATGCAAATCTAAACAACTCAGATTCCATTTTGGTAAGATTGTCATTTTTACTATGTTAATTCTACCTACCCAATAGCATGGGAGATCTTTCCTCTTTCTGGTGTCTTCTTCAATTTTTTTTCTTCAAAGATTTAAAGTTCTTGTCATACAAGTCTTACACTTGTTTGGTTTGAGTTACTCTGAGATATTTTATGCTACTTGTGGCTATTGTGAAGGGTGTTGATTCTCTGATTTCTTCCCCAGCCCTTTTATCATCTGTGTACAGGAGGACTACTGGTTTTTTTGAGTTAATCTTGTATCCTGCTACACTACTGAAAGTGTTTATGAGTTGTAGAGTTCCTTGGTAGAATTTTGGGGATTGCTTATGTAAGCTATCATATCATCGGCAGTGAGAGTTTAACTTTTTTCTGATTTGTATCTCCTTGATCTCCTTTTGTTGTCTTATTGCTCTAGAAGCTAACACCCCAAGAACTATATTGAATAGATATGGAAAGAGTGGACCACCTTGTCTTGTTCCTGATTTCAGTGGAGTAGCTGGGAGTTTCTCTCCATTTAGCTTGATGTTGGCTGTTGGCTTGCTGTATATTGCCTTTATTATGATTAGGTTTGTTCCTTGTATCCCTGCTGTCTCCAAAGCCTTTATCATGAAGGGATGTTGTATTTTGTCAAAAGATTTTTTGGCATCTAATGAGATGACCATGTGGTTTTTATTTTTCTGTTTGTTTATATGCTGGATTACATTGACAGATTTTCGTATGTTGAACTTCCCATGCATCTTTGGGATGAAGCTCACTTGATCATGGTGGATGATGGTTCTGATGTGTTCTTAGATTCAATTTGCCAGTATTTTATTTAGTATTTTTGCATCAATGTTCATGAGTGAGATTTGTCTGTAATTCTCTTTCTTAGTAAAGTCTTTCTGTGGTTTGGGTGTCAAGGTAATTGCAGCCTCATAAAAGGAGTTTGTCAATGGTTCTTCTGTTTCTATTGTGTGGACTAATTTGAAAAGTATTGGTATTAGTTCTTCTTTGAAAGTCTTGTAGCATTCTGAGCTGAAACCATCTGGTCCTGGGCTTTTTGGGGGGAGACTTTTGATGACTGTTTCTATTCCTTCAGTAGTTATAGGTCTGTTCAATTTGCTTATCTCTTCTTGATTTAAGAATTCTGGTGTTGAAGTCTCCTACTATTAGTGTGTAGGGTTTTTGTATGATTTAAGCTTTAGACATGTTTCCTTTTACATATGAGGGTTCCCTTGTATTTGGAACATCGATGTTCAGTATTGAAATTATCTCTTGATGGATTTTTCCTGTGACTAATATAAAATGACCTTCTTTGTCTCTTTTGACTGATTTTAGCTTAATGTCTGTTTTGTTAGATATTAAGATAGCTACACCCGCTTGTTTTTAGGTCCATTTGACTGGTATATATTTCCCAACCCTTTACACCGAGACTATGTCTGTCTTTGAGGTTGAGATGTGTTTCTTGTATGCAGCAGAAGGATGGATTCTGTTTTTGTATCCAATCTGTTAGCCTGTGCCTTTTTATAAGTGAGTTGAGTCCATGTATATTAAGAATATTAATGACCAGTGATTGCTATCTCCTGTTAATTTAGTTTTTATTGTTGGTGATGTTAATTTGTATGTTTTCACTCCATTGGGATTTGCTGCTATGAGGCCACCAATTGTCTGTGTTCCTTGGGTTGGAGGGTTTTTTTTTCTGTATTTTGTGTAGGGCTGAGTTTGTGGATAGGTATTGGTGAAATCCAGATTTATCATGGAATATCTTGTTTTGTCCTTCTATGGTGATTGAAAGTTTTTCTGGGTATTGTAATCTGGGCTGGCACTCATAGTCTCTTAATATCTATATAATGCTTAACCATGACTTTCTAGCTTTCATTGTCTCCAATGAGAAGTCAGGCGTAATTCTGATAGTTTTAGCTTTATATGTTACTTGGCCTTTTTACTTGGCAGTTCTTAATATTCTTTCTTTACTCTGCATCTTTAGTGTTTTGATTATTATGTGGTGAGGGGACTTTTTTGGATCCAGTATATTTGGTGTTCTGTAAGCTTCTTGTATCTTCATAGGCATATCTTTCTTTAGGTTGGGAAAGGTTTTTTTCTATGATTTTGTTAAATATATTTTCTGTGCTTTTGAGTTGAACTTCTTCTCCTTCTTAGGTTTGGCCTTTTCATGGTGTCCCATATTTCCTGGATATTTTGGGTTAAACTTTTGTTAGATTTAATGTTTTCTTTGACTGACAAGTCTATTTCCTCTACTGTATCTTCAGCACTTGAGATTCTCTCTTCCATCTCTTGTATTCTGCTGTTCATGCTTGTGTTTGTGGTTCCTTATCATTTTCTCATGATTTTTGTTTCTATAATTCCTTTGGCTTGTTTTTCCTTACTGTCTCTACTTCAGTTTTCAAGTACTGAATAGTTTCTTTCATATGTTTGATTTTTTTCTTGGTTTTCTTTAAGTGATTTGCTGATGTCTTCCAACTTTTTGTTTGTCTTTCCTCCATTTCTTTAAGGGAATTTTTCATTTCCTCTTTAAGAGTTTCAAAATTTCTCTTAAAGTTATTTTATAGGTCATTTTCTTCTGCTTCATCCATATTTAGTTGTTCAGGTTTTGCTGTTGTAGGGTCTTTGGGTTTTACTGGTGTTGTGTTTCTCTTTGCAGTGTTGTGTGTGTTATTACATTTTCTACTCATCTTTTCCTCTAATAGGAGTGGTTTGTGCTGTCTGAGATTCTGTTGAATAATCTTCTAGGTGCCAGTGAATCCAAAGCCCAGATGGTTTTTCCTTGTGGTACAGTCAGTGTCACATTCTAGTTACCCCATTGGTTACTCTGTGTTCCTAGAGATAGCTCAGCACTCCTGGGCTTTGCTCTGCCTCCTTGGAGTTTGCTGTCTCAGGCCTACTTTAGCCTAAGCTACTGACTTTGCTCTGTTTCTGTAAATCCTGGTCTGTATCCACTCCTGCAGAAGTCCCTGACTTGGAGTTGGACCTGGAAAAGTTTCTGGCTCTGGTCTACTGCCTCGGATGTCCCAGGCTCAAGTGCAACTTGACCCAGAGAGGACGTGCTCACTCCCTCAAAGGTCCACAAAGATTTTAGGTTCCTGCCTATTCCCTTTGATGTCCCAAACTAATGCCCAGACCCAAAGAGGTCCTAGCTCAAACCTACTCCTTCTTAGGTCCCAGACCCACACCTAGGCCTGCCAAGATCTCTGGTTGATGTCTATTCTCTCAGACGTCCCAGATTTACTCATGCCCACACTGGCAGAGGTCCTGGCTCAGATCTAGTTCCTGGGGGGTCCTAGACACATGTCCAGACCCAGCAGGGTCCTGGGTTAGGTCTACTCCCTTGAAGGTCCCTGATTCACATCTAGACACTCATCAGTCTCTGTCTCTGGCTCACTTGTTCAGTGGTTACTTCCCTGTATCTGTGCCGATGGAGGTCACTGACTCTGGATTTGGGTGCTGGCTCAATCCTGATCTGCTAGTGTCCTGGAACTGGGTTGGTTCCGGGGACTGGATTTGCGCCTGGCTTCTTCTCCCAGTGGAACCTGTTCCATCTCTGTCCTAGATAGCTGGTTCAGTCCCACTCTGGTTCCAGTGGAGATCACTGACTCTGAATCAGATTGCTAGCTCGATTCTGATGGGGCATTGTCACTGGACTGGGTTGACTCCTGGGACTGGATATACTCCTGGCTTCTGCTTCAGGTGGATCTAATTTCCTCAGACCCTCTCTGTCCTAGGTAGCTCATTCAGTCCAAATCCTTTGGGATTTGTTGCCCAAGGTGGAGTTCCTTGTTTCAGGGCAATTTTGGCCTAGGTTACTGGCTTTGACCTGTATCTGAAAATCCTTGTCTGGATTTCCTCCTGCCATAGTCCCTGGGTTGGATTTGGACCTGGAAAGGTTTCTGGTTCCTGTCTACTGCCTTGGAGGTCCCAGGATCGAGTGTGACTGGACCTGCAGAGGACCTAGCTCAGGCTTACTCCTTCTGATGTCCCAGACTCACTCCTGGCCCCACTGAGATCTCTGGTTCCTGGCTTAGGTATACTCCCTTAAAGGTTCCAGACTCATGTCCAGACCCTAAGTGGTCTCTGACTCTGTCTCACTCACTCAGCGGTTACTCCCCTGTACCTGTTCTGGAGGAGATCGCTGACTGGATCTGGTCGCTGGCTCAATCCTGATCTGCCACTCCATAAGTCATTTTTAAAGTCTTAGAAGATCTCATTCCATGAGTTTACCAATTCATCATTCCCACTGAACCCAACAACACCCAGTTCTCTTCTATTGTCTCATTACTGCATGAAAGTATATTTAACTTGTTAGGATAGAGCATTGACCTTTCCAAATCAAAAGTGAAACTTATTAAAATGTGAATGTACTCTAAAACTTGGAATATTCTTCATATCAAGGCCAAAGGGTGCCTAACCAAAAGCACTTGGTTTCACATCAATGCCAATGTTATTTTTTACCTGAAACAAAGGTGCTCTAATGAATCGCCAAGCCATTTCCAACTTCCCATAGTCTGACTTTCCACTATTTCATCTACATTTCATATGTAGAAGCTCCAACTAAAGGAGATAATTAAAGTAGAAATGTGTGTGTGTTTATTTCCTTTATGTCATGAGAAGTAATGCATGGACTTCATTACAATATTCCTGTTACAGCTAAAAGGAAATTTTTTCTCATTTTACTAAATTTTAAAACTAACCAAAATGAGTTGTGGTTGACTAAAAAACCAGTCTCCATCCCACATCAAAGAATGGTAGTCCATAGAAAATTTTTCACAGAGACTTCCTTTTGTGTATCCCTGCTGAGTCAAAGACTTTTAAAACAGAATAATTCAGAATGCAATAACATTATCAACAGAACTCTAGCAACAGTTCAGTAATAGCTGATTATTTATTCAGAGTATTTCATAGGTAATAAAATTCCTTTATAATTCTTTGGCTAATGTATGTTTTTACTAAATCTGTTTCTATGAAATAGTATTTAATTAGGACCTGACAGAAAAAGAAGTTTCTCTGTGATTATTAGGATCTTTATCTTTTTCTATGTCCTTAAATTGTTCAATTAATGCAGTATGATACAGTTACAGAATTTCCTCCAACAAATGTGTTTTCTGAGGCTAAGTCAAATGATAAATATCTAAGTCACTTTAGGAAAGAGAATCTCCCAAGGACAGGGCTCTGCCACTTCCTATGGCTTTCCTGATGGCATCTTTGACTTCCTTGTTCCTCAGGCAATAGATGATTGGGTTGAGCAGGGGAGTGAAGACAGCATAGACAGCTGAGATCAACTTGTTAGAATTAAATGAAGCAATGGCCCGAGGTCGGACATACATGAAGATCACAGCTGTGTAGAAAATGACCACCACTGTAAGATGAGAAGCACAGGTGGAGAAGGCCTTCCGCTGCCCAGTGGCTGAGGGTATATTCAGGATGGTAGAGACAATGAAGGCATAGGAAAGGACTGTGGCTGAGAGAGGAAACACAAGGATGACAATGGCTAGGGCAAAATCTACCTTCTCAGCCATAGATAAGTCCATACAGGCCACTTTAAGGATAGGTGACACATCACAGAAAAAATGGTTCAAGATATTATTGCCACAGAAGGCAACTCGGGAGATGAAGTATACCTTTGCCATGGAGATACTGAAACCACTCACCCAGGAACCGATGGTCAGCTGAACACAAAACCCTGTGGTCATCATGGCTGGATAACGAAGAGGCCAACATATGGCTACATACCGATCATAGGCCATGGCAGCTAAAAGTACGCATTCAGTACAGGCAAGAGATATGAAGAAATAGAGCTGTGTCATGCATCCCAAGAAGGAAATGGTATTGGGGTGAAATAGGAATCCAGCCAGCATCTTAGGTACAGTGACAGAAATATACCAGGCCTCCAGAAAGGACATGTTACCTAGAAAATAGTACATGGGTTTGTGCAAGGACCCAGTGACCCACACAGTAAAGATGATGACCAGATTCTCCAAAAGTACAAACAAGTAAGTTAGGAGGAAGATAAAAAAGAGCAGCATTTGCAGCCAGTGAGCTGTAGGGAAGCCCACAAGGATGAACTCTCTGATGTTGGTGATGTTTCCCTTCCACATAACTGCATTACCAAAAGATAAAAAAATTGATGTTAATATAAGAACATTCAAGAGTGATATTCAGATGGGTAGCAGGGGCCGTTATGCTGGAGAAATTTTTATTGTAAAAATATTACTCTAAATTCTTCATCTATGCTGGATTTGATGTGGGAAACACACAACACAAGATGACTCCAGAAAAACAGAAACCACCTAAAACAAAGAGCACACAGCCAGGAATATTGAAATGGGATCGTGAGGCCATATTTAGGGTTTTAGTCTTTGGATCTGAATCAGGAATGGGTCTGCAGATGTCACTAGGGCTGAGAACTTTCCTGTTAGTATGCTTCCAGGTTCTAGAGGAAGCTATGAGGCAGAAAACCATGTGACTGGAATATGTTCCCAGGATGGTTCAATCAGCAGTGCCAGGAATGAGGCAAATTCAAAATCTGGATAAACTAAAAGCAGCACAATACTAGAGAAGAAACCTCCTGGTCGGGATGGCAAACCAGCTGGACATCTTTTGAAGATCCTAGTGATGATTCTTTGTCCATGTTTAGAGCAGTGACTTTAAAAATAGAATAAAGAAAATTCAACACTTTTGATATGGCTTGTATTAATACACTATATATACTTATATAGAGAATTATATATACATAATTATGGATATGATATGTAGTAGATATTCAAAGATTTGACTATTATCCCCCTCCATGCATTCTGTCCCTATGCATACACACATATACATTCACATACATGCCAAAAATTTAAATTTATACTTTAGACACAGTAAAATGTCAATAATCATGGTTAGTAATTAACTAGACAGTAACAAAAATATAGTTTTATATGGCTGAAATCTTCTCTCTTAGTTTCTTTTCCAAAATTTGTTACTGAACCATAGATTTTTAGCAACCTTGGCAAATTTACCTTTTTATTTGCCATTAGTTTTATACTTTTGAGTTATTGTCACATAAAACAATGATCACATGAACATAAGCCCTGCCATAGGAGGAATAATTAAAAGAGTAGAAGGAGGTGATGCAAAATAGGGCACCTATATTGAACACAGGGATGATTCATGTAAGAGGAGGATGAAATGGGAGTTCATCATGATACTTGGAAGAACATTAAATTGAAACTTGTGAATTATTTACTTCTGTAATTTTCCACTTAATGCTGTATGCAGTAGTTCACAATAAGTAGCTTGAATCAAGGGAATCAAACTATAGAGAAAAGAGAAATACAGTATATGAATATACTTACAAATATATGTGCACTAATACCATACTTCATATTATCTAATTACAACTTTACTTATCAATCTAATCTATGCTTTCTTCCAACACATGTTAAAATTAAATATTGATGCAAATATCACTTGATCGGTTCTATCTAATTCTTGGCTATAGAAATTATAATTTTAGATACAAGTTGAACATAAATTGCAATTGAGGAACATATTGGAGAAGGGAGGATTCAAGAGAGGTCCTGGCTCCCTAAGGGACAACATGGTCTAAGGACATTATTACAATTTGAATAGAGTTAGATGCTGGCATAAAAATAAAATGAAATAAATAGAATACTTTTAAGGAAACAGAAATTTAAAAAAAAAAACAGAACTCAGGGAATGGGAAAAAATGTCAAGTCTCAAACTGACCATAAATTACTTGATTGTTGTATATTGGGATAATGGCTATAGTGAATTGGAACTCAAATTTGACTTCTTTCTCCACCAAAAAGGATTATCCTTTAATTAATTTTGGTTGCTTCTCTCAGGAGACTTTTATACCCAAGAGGTATAAGAGAAGGAGGAAGCACATAGCTTAGCTCTGATTCACCATGAATAAAGTAGTAAAGGAATGTTTGTAGGTAGATGCGTTTAGCATGTCCAATTTTAACGTATCATGGAACACATTATAGAAACATGACAGAAGAGTCTACAAGGAAAACAGACTCAGTGTCTAGAGAATGAAAGCAATGCAAATGTACTCACCATAGGAACATGCAGATGGGAAAGTCTGAACTCTAGTCTATGACATATTGCTTCCTGACATTATAATCTGGAGCAGACCTCAACTGCCTAAGCCACTTTATTCATTAAAGGAAAGGGACTATATAGCATAATTAATGGTAAGGAGGATCTAATTATTCCTTGTTTAAGACCTGGCTTCCCCTGGATATTAAAAAGAGAAAATAAGCATGGAGTTTGGTAGCACATACCTTTAATTTCATAGCTCAAAAAAACAGAGGTAGGTAGATTTCTGTGAGTTCAAATCCAGTGGTCTACAAAGTGAGGTCCAGGAACGTTGGTGCTAAATAGTAAGACCTAGTCTCAGAAACAACTAAAAAGAAAGAAAAAAAATGAAGTAAGATGGAAAAGGGTCAGATTCTTCTGTTTAAAGACTTGAAAGGAGGGAAACAAATCAACAAGCAATTGTTGTCCAGTGACTGACAGGCACAAATCTGCACTGCCAGGTATCTCACTGGAGGAGGGCCCACTGTCCCATATACTAAATAGGACTTACTTATTTAAACCTGGGTAGTTGAGCCCTGTGGTTGAAAACTCATACACGTGAAGAAATAATACTATGATAGTTTAATAGGATTTGATAGCATGAGCCAATAAGGAAGCTGATACAGAAGTACTGCCAGCTTGAATCCAGAATGGTTTTCATGAGTTACAAGACAGCCAGGGCTGTGCAACAAGACCCTTCTAAAAGCAGATAAACATTTAAAAACAAAAAGATGATAGCTAAAATATAGTACCCTTCAGGAACGTAATCATCTAACTCATCTCTTTGTGCATTAAATTCATTTGTTTTACAACTGTTTACTGAGAACCTAAAATAGGACAAGCGATTTCTGTACGTTTAAGTGGCTCAGTTAACAAAATAGATAAACCAGGCAGAGTGCTCTTCAATAACTACATCCTAAGAAAGAAAGCAGGCAGTGAAAAAACGAATACAGCATGTAGAAGAAACGGGAAAGTTCTATGGAGAAATTTAACCACGACATAAAAATAAAAATACGGAAAACATGAGTGCAGACGGTGACAATATGCTGATATTTTAAACAGAAAGATAAGGACAGAACTCATTAAACAGTCATGAAGAACATAAAAAGCATTAGGCACGCGGCATCCTGATGAAGAGGTTTTCTGAGACAAAAGACAGCTCTTTAGTGTGGTGAAAGCAGAGTGAATAGAGAGAGACATGAGGTCATAGCCGTAAAGAGCAGGAGACCTGACTGTGAGTGGATCCATTGCATTCCTTCTGGAGCATGGCTCACATTTGCTATTTACTGGACTGGTTTAGGAAGGTTTTGAGCAGTTAGATAGTTAAGAATTCAGAAGCTTAGGCATGGGACTCACTGAGTGTTAGCATGTGTGAAGACCTGGGTTTAATCCCCAGAACTTCAAAAAAAAAAAAAAAAAGTCTCAATAAGGTATTGTTAGCTGAATTCTTTCGTACACATTTGAAAGTGAATCAATTGATCAATCATATCTCCCTAAAAGTGGCCATCTTGTTCTTTACTGATCATACTCCTATGTCTGCTTTAGGACACTGGATATCTGCTAACCCCATTTGACCACCTTGACTTCTACTGCCCCCTCTCTATGACAGCTACCTCTCCATAAATAACCAAGTCTTTTCCATCTTAAATTGTAAATTTTTTTTGGTTTTTCAAGACAGGGTTTCGCTGTAGCTTTGAAGTCTGTTCTAGAAATAGCTCTTGTAGACCAAGTTGGCCTCGAACTCACAGAGATCTGCCTGCCTCTGCCTCCCAAATGCTGGGATTAAAGGTGTGCACCACCACTGCCCAGCATAAATTGTCAATTTTTAACAAGTGTAGTTGCATACACCTGTAACCATAGCATTCAGTGGATGAGGGAGAGGCATTATGAATCCAAGGCCAGCATGGAAAAAAATCAAACAAGATATTTTCCACTCATTGAACTCACTTTTTACTTTCTCCTGTTATGTGTTTAGCCCAGTAGTTGGAAGCAGTTGAGAACCGCCAAGGCATTGCAGCTCTTTAGCAAATAACCCAGAGAGAGAAACAGTCATCTGCAATAATCATCACATTAGAATATCGAGTACACTGAGAATCCAAGAATGAGACTGATTGTTTTTGTCTGGGGAGCTCAGAAAGCCTTGAGGACACAGCTTGGACTGCATGAAGCATTGCAAAGTTTTGAAAAGGGAGACGACTACCAAAGAAAGAAAACCAAAAATGTAAAAGTGGAAGTGAACAATAGAGTTGGATTTTGATTGGAAATAATAGGGGCAGAGAGAAGAGAGATGAACAAGGAAAAAACTGGAGGGTGAGTTATGTAGGATTCATTCTCTGTACACTGTCTTACAAACGAAATAAAATTAAATATTCCCCAGCAATGCTGAAGCAGGCATGGGCAGCCCATATATGGTGGTTCTGTTGAACTTGTCCATATTGGGTTTCATGGTCTAAGCTGACGATGAATGACCAGGTCTTTCCCTCAAGAAGACTACAGAGCTCATTATTTATGATTGTGAGCCACCAGAGATTACTGGGAATTGAACTCAGGATGTTTGGAATATCAGGCAGTGCTCTTAATCACTGAGCCATCTTTTCTCACTTATAACAAAATATTGACAAATACCTCTTGTCACACTGGCCACATGTGGAAAAAGAGTTGAGTCTTGTTTCATCACCTCTAGTATTAGTCCATTATTGTTGAGTTACATGTTTATTTTAAAAGCATTAGTAGGACTGTATAGCTTCAAGCATTGCCTAGATTCCTATCCACACTCCATCACTCTGGTGGAATATTTGGCTGAGGGCCACATGAGGCTACTGTCCTACATTTTCATCTTAGTGAATATTCACCATGTTTTTCTACCTTGCTTTTTTTACTACCTTCATTTTTTTTTTTTTTTTTTTTTTTTGGTTTTTCGAGACAGGGTTTCTCTGTGGCTTTGGAGCCTGTCCTGGAACTAGCTCTGTAGACCAGGCTGGTCTCGAACTCACAGAGATCCGCCTGCCTCTGCCTCCCGAGTGCTGGGATTAAAGGCGTGCGCCACCATCGCCCGGCACTACCTTCATTTTTGATGATAGCTTTTGGTCACTCCAAAATCGTGTAATCTATAGTGATAACAATAATAATAATTAATTGGATGTATCACACAGCAAAATATGAACCATTTCTTTCCTAGATGTTATATCACTTAATTCTCACCGCAACGTAATAAGTAGCTATTACTGGTTCCACACTATAGGTAATAGAGTAAATATTGTGACTAAATTCACACACACTACTAGGGGAAGTGATGGAATTATAATGTAAGACTGTCACTCTCCAGAACCTACAGCACTTCTACTTTAATTTTACTGTATAACAATAGTATTTCTTCAAAAATTGATCTCTCTTTCAATATATATGTGTGTGAGAGTATGTGTGTGTCCCTTCTTCCATATATCTAATCTACTCCTCAAATAATTCAGCATCAATAGCCCATTCTTTTCTATTCTGATCACATGTTGATCCTTCATTGTCCTTCACCCTGATGGTAAAATAAAGGAGATTTTCTTTTTTCAAGCCCTTTTACCTAAAGTCTACATTTGACACTGAAGTTGAGCTTTTAAGTTTTCTTCTTCTTATTTCTTCTTCTATTATACAATATATCCTGATTATAGCCTCCCTCTCTCCGTTTCTCCCAGCCTTCACACACATCTCCTGTCTACCCTAAATCCCCTGCTCTTTTCTTTCATAAAAGAGAAAGCCTCCCAGTGATGTCAAGTAAGCATGGCATAACATAATGCAATAAGACTAGGCACAGACCCTCATATCAATGCTGGATGAGACAACCCATTAGAAGGCAAAGGATCCTGAAAGCAGATAAAACAGTCAGAGACACCCCAGTACCATGGTTAGG
The DNA here is from genome assembly GCF_014885135.2 of Alexandromys fortis. Classification (NCBI taxonomy): domain Eukaryota; kingdom Metazoa; phylum Chordata; class Mammalia; order Rodentia; family Cricetidae; genus Alexandromys; species Alexandromys fortis. Next base: position 24,580 of record NW_026068304.1, read on the forward strand.
AGTTCCACAAATACCCCAAGCTAAACCACAATATGTATGCAGAGGATGTAGACCAGACCCCTGCAGGTTCCATGATTGCTGCTTCAGTCTCTGTGAACCCCATACAAGCCCTGTTTAATTGATTCTGTGAACTGTGTTCTTCTGGTGCCCTCAACCCCTCTGGCTTCTGTCGTTCCTCCACCTCTTCTACAGGGTTCCCAGAGCTTTGCCTAATGTTTAAAAGTGGATCTCTGCATCTGTTTCCAACAGCTTCCAGAAGAAGCCTCTCTGATGATGATTGGGCTAGGCAGAAATTTAGGGGTATAGTAGAATAAAAATTATTTCATTTACTTTCTGGGCTTTTAGGTCAGTTATGTTTGGTTGTACACTAGGTCTCTGGACCATCCAGCTTCTGGTTCCTGTCGAAAGTTACCATCATCTAAAATTGTTTGTTGTGAGAAACTTTCACATTTATAAAATATTTAAGAACTTCTAACTCCTATTGTTCTTCAACAAAATCTGAGTCTGTGGATGTGTGCTTCTATGGTACACAGACCTCTGATCCAGCCACATACTAGCTATGCCCTAATTACTTCTTAACTCTTTGAAAGGCTTTAGTAGGAATATTGACTCAGAGAAAGTGGCTCACCTGCTAAGTCAAAGAAAAAGTACTGATGTAGGTAATCCAGAAGATGCTCCAGGTTAAGAAATGGGTTTTCCAAAGAAGTTAGAGAAAGTGAGATGAGAACTAGAGGAATACTACAAAGGGGGGGGGGCATTTACCTGGGGTAGAAGGCAGGATTAATAAGAAAAACTTCCAAGTTTGGACGGAAAACAGTATGCAGAGAATAGCTCTGAGGCCTTAACAGATACTGGCAGAATATCTACTGATTATTTAAGAGTACTAAATGTCATTCCTATTTAGTCTGGGTTACCTTATATAAATATGAATGTGAAAATGTGCATTAAACCCATCTGTTTCTTCCTATACTCCTAACATTGCTGCATGTGCCACTTATGATCTAAGTCCTATGTTCCTCTAAATTCTAATATTCTTTCTTTGCTAGATAACAACACAAGGTTGAGCTACTCCTGAGAAGTGTGAAGTTCTTCACTGTGTCACTCTTAACAATGGTCTAGTCATACATACTCTTCCCTGTTCCTGAAATTCTTCCTAACTCATACCCCTAGGAAAGAGCTTATTCAATTATTATCCTCTGCCAAACCAACCATAGCCATCCACTTCCTTTCCCACACCCATCCAGCCTTCCTGCTGTTTTTCATTGCAACCTCTGATTTTGTAACATTTCTCACCTTTAAGTATCACATGGTAACATTTTGTTTTGCTTTCCTATCATTGTAAGATTTATGAACACCTTGAAAATACCAGTTTTATCTCATTTTGACTTACCTTGTCATCTCTATTTTCTTTCGCAGTCCCTGGGTTGTATTAGACCCTTGATAAGAAAATCAGTTGTGAAATTCAATTAATACTGGCTATTTCACCAAACCACATTTCATAGACTCTTTTCTTTGCTGCCCCGGTGAAGTAAGTCACGTGCTTTGAGTCTAGTTTAGAGATTTTGGTTTAGTTGTCTTCTTACCAGACTGATGGACAGGCATCTTTGTGAGCACAAACTGTGTTTGCTCCTGAAAGGGATTGGAAAACGGAAGGTGACCAAAAGGGAATGAGAGAAAGCAGCACCTTAGCCTGTTTAGATCTTGGAAAGTTGTTTCTCTATAAAGTCAAAGAGTTTCACAGCTTTTTTTTCTTCTCCACAAAAAAGACTACAAGGTCTAGAGTCCAAGAAAATGGTAACTCTTTCTCTTATTGATCCTAGGAAAATGAAACATCACTTTAATTTGCATATATCAGAAAAATTTAAATCCAAAATTTGTTCGTACTTTTGGGCTTGTTTGATACCACTAGAGCCCAGTATGGGAGAGATTTTTCTGTTGATTGTGATTTCTTTCTATCACTGTTCACTGTATTTCCCAGTCCTCTCCCACTCTTGCTCTTGACCTGTTTCTCTGTCAACAATCCCAGGCTACTTTATATGCTGGCTCCTCCCACTGTCTCTCCCAGGCAGAACCTAAAACTGGATAGGTCCCAAGCCTTCATTTTCCTCCCTCTCCGTGATAAAATAACTATGTTTCTTCAATGTGTGACTATTACTTGAAAGAGAATGCAGATGAGGTGATCAAAGCACACACAAAAGAATTTCGTAGAAGTTTTGATACATATTAGGCTCTCAGTAAAAGCAAAGCTCATGTCTACTCCTTTCTTCAAAGCATTAAAAATAAATAATTGTACACAGGGCTACTAGGTAGCATAATATTGGCCCTCTTATCTTTTTAAAATAACTATCTTGGCTCTTCCTTTTAGAAGCTTGGTAACAGGAATATCTGTTCTTAGAGATCCAAGAGGAAAACAAAAAGGAGTCCAGAGCAAAGGAGAGTATGAAAGAAGAAAGTAGGAAAGGAAAGTTATACATGGAGCAAACAGCTTAGAGTATTTCTGTTCCAATTAGTTTGCTCTCCTCTAACTTAATTTTTCCAACTCTCCTGCTATTTTCACGATGCTAAGAACTAGAAACACAGCTATGATTAGATTTTGGATCAAAGAAAAAGAACAATAAATATGTTCAGGTCTTTCAGATTCTGAATATTAGGCCAATGGAACAGGAAATGACTTTATGTATTAGATGTGGTCCAGACCTAGTCGGAAATGATACAGTCCTGGTCATCAATGAACAAGTTAAGGACACAGATTTTCAAAACTATGTGACAAGATATGCCGTAGTCTGCAACCTTATTTCTTCTTATGTCTCTCTTTGAGAACAGTAAGTGGCAAAAACTGAAGATTAACGCATATTATTCAGTTATTTATTTTCTCAGTCTGCTAAATATTCTATGAGATAAAACTAAAAAAAATGGCTGATAAAAAATAGTGGGATCTTTATAATTGTCATGTAAACACATTTTTGTAGTAACTCTATGACAAAAAGCAAAGTAGTGAATTTATTTTCATAAAAATATAAATATATCAATTTATTTATTGAATCAAACCCTTCATTTTATAACAAGTAAAAAATTGGTAATTTAAAAAAATAATTTAATTGGCAATTTAAAAGAAAATTACTATAACAGTTGTTAAAGTGAGGTGCCTATGATACTGTTCTATGTATGCTTATAGAGTTGATTTCCCACTTTTCTTAGGCATACTATAGTTATTAATAACTGAAACAATACCACTCCAGGATATCTCAGATATTTCAGAAACCTTTGAATTAGTATATGTGAGATTTATTTGCCGTAACATTTCTCAGACATTGAGATGAATAACATTGTCTCCATTTTAAATGTGAGCTTTCCAATGACAAAGCCCTGAAGCCACCCTGGCTTCATTATGGAAACCATCCACAAGAATCAGAGACTAATATTGGCACTCATATGCCTAATCCATGGCAAAGTCTTCAGATCTGTAAAAGGGAAACAAAGGTTCAGAGCAAGTAATGATTTTCCTATGGTTCCTGCATCATCATTCTAATAGCAATGACCCCTCTAAGTCAAATTAAGTGAAAGGAGGGTTTATTACTTTCCATATTCCCATGAAAAATGAGAAGAACCATTTGGGTTGAATTCAGAAAAAATCTTTTTACTCCAGGCACAGAAGATAAAGTTGCAGTTGCTGATGAATGACGGGAGAATTATAGCTTACCTAATTCACATAAGCAAAGGAAAGCCCCAGAACCGACTGCCCCTGCATGCAATCTGTGTGAGAGTCAACACCTCACACAGATTCCACATACACCTTATACCACGTAACATTTGTCGGCCTGGGCTTGGCTTGTTTTGATCTTCATAATGTCTTCAAAGTTCATCCATGGTTGTCACATATGACAAGCTCTTCTTCTTCTAAAGGTTGACTTGGTGAATAGATAAGCTTTAGTGATTTGTTGTTCAGATCAGTAACAATATCAAATAGTAAACATACATCATGTACTGAAAAATTGTTGAACTATTAGACTCTGTTTCCATTCACAACAAAATACAAGTGAGATATTATATATACCTTAATCATTCTGCATTGTGAATCTATGTCAAATCTATTATCCACTTTAATTTTTTTTTTTTTTTTTGGATTTTCGAGACAGGGTTTCTCCGTAGCTTTTGGTCCCTGTCCTGGAACTAGCTCTTGTAGACCAGGCTGGCCTTGAACTCACAGAGATCCACCTGCCTCTGCCTCCGGAGTGCTGGGATTAAAGGCGTGCGCCACAACTGCCCGGCTCCACTTTAAATTTTTATAATTATAATTTTTAGTTAAATTGAAACATAATAATAAGTCCCAGAGAAGCATTTAAAGATAACTGAAGGTTTTAAGCTTCCTAACCTTGGTCTATGAGAACTGTTGAACAATATGAAAAATCCAGGGTAGTCACATCAGTCATAGAACTAAAAATTTAAACATTTTAGGAAGAAAGTAGTATTTTAAACTTATATATATGCTAGAAATTTTGAAGGTACAGACATGAAGGCAATACAATAAAATATTACAGATATTATATATTAAGACAGGGAATGACTCATCATAGGGTTATTGACAATTAAATGCATATTAATTGGGATTAATCTGGGTAACTGAGCCATAAGCAGATGTATAAGAAACTTACAATCTAGAATGAGAAATCATGTTTGTATCCAAATTATGGGTAATTTTTAAAATGGGTTTTATTTAGAAGATAGTGAAACTCAGGTATTGATTAAGAGTATCTGGAACAACATATTTGTAAAATTTTTCCGCAAACCTTACAGTGTAGTGTGTTTATTCTGATAAAATAACCCAAAGAGGAAAAGGTAAGGGGATGCAATTCACATATTGGTAAAATTGATGTTGGCCAGTGTAAAAATAATTTTCTGAATATTCTCTCTCTCTCTCTCTCTCTCTCTCTCTCTCTCTCTCTCTCTCTCTCTCTCCCTCTCCTTCTCTTCCTTTCTTACTCCCTCCTTCCCTTCTTTTCCTGCAGACACTTTCCATTGACTATTGAATGAAACCAAGGGCCAATAAGTTGAAGTAATCCAATCCATGTGATCGACTCCTCTTTCCTCCTTAAAGTGTACAAAGAAAAAGAAGCTGGAAAACAAAGCAGGAGGCAGAAGGGAGGACTGGTGATAAACAAACATAGGCTTATCATATCCAGGAACATAACAGGCATTGTGGAGACTCAGAAGAAGGAGTTACTTGCTGCTCTACAGGGTCTTGTACTATGGTAGAGAGGTCAAACAAAAACTGAAAATTGAGAACCTGTCATCTATGATTAAAAGGTGTTACAAGCAAGGCTGACTAGTCAACTCACCTTGATTCTGCGTCGGTATCAGTAACTATTATTCATTTGATAAAAGTTTCAGAAACAACTATTCTTAAAGTATAAAACAATTGAACAATTGAGCTTACCTCTACAGAAAGAAATATTTGAAAAACAGAGCTAACATAGAGTAATTGTTATTATTTAAACCAACAGTATGCTTCATCAATAACTCAGTGCAATTACAAACAAATTGGTACAGCATTGCTATCAGTTATCATTACTTCTCTCTGTGTACATTAATCACTAGATTGTACTTTCTCTTATAGAAATCAATCACTGATGCTAATGTCCTCCAGAGCTACTACTACAGATTAGAGATGCAGAGAGCACCTGATTCAATGATTTTCAGAGATCAGGCAAAGACTTTGATATTAATTTAGTTTCAACCATTGACAACTTATTTAACCTCGTTGTACTTCATTTCTCAATTTGTAGCATCAGCCAGGTGACCATAAAGTGCTCTGTGAATCAAATAGCTCATTTTGAGTAAAATACTAGCAACAGCCCCTATATGTTATATGTCAATTAGGATAAAATAGTTCAAGACACTATAACTATCCAGTTATAGCATCTTTAAATTATTGAATAATTAAATTATTAAATAATATTAAAAATAAAGATTTGGTCCTTATTTATTTATCTATTTTTGCCTTACTATGATTTCTTTACAAATCCAAGTTGAAGTGAAATTGTTAATAAAAGGACCATGATAATTTTCATAAATTACAAAAGCAGTCTTTTTTAAGATCAGCTAAGCATGAAGCACTGACCACCTCCCAAGGTCTTCTTGATAGCATTCTTGACTTCCTGATTCCTTAGGCAGTAGATGAAAGGATTCAGCATGGGTGTAAGGACTGCATACACAGCAGAGATGAGCTTGTTGGAATTAAAAGATGCAATAGCTCTGGGTCTGACATACATGAAAATCATGGCTGTGTAATAAATTATAACCACAGTGAGGTGAGAGGCACAGGTAGAGAAGGCTTTCTTTCTTCCCTGGGTAGAGGGTATGCGCAGAATGGTGGACACTATGTAGATATAGGAGAGCACAGTTGTAATAAGTGGGAAGACAAGGATGACAATGGCCAAAGCAAAGTCTACTAACTCAGCTGTGGACATGTCTTTGCAAGCCAATTTAAGGATTGGTGAAATATCACAGAAAAAGTGGTTCATGACATTAGAGCCACAGAAAGCAACATGTGAAATAAAATAAACCTTGACAACAGAGACCATGAAGCCACTAAAATAGGAAAGGGCCATCAGCTGTATACAGTAAACTGTGGTCATAATGACTGGATATCGGAGAGGGTGGCAGATGGCCACATAGCGGTCATAGGCCATAGCTGCCAGGAGCACACACTCTGTGCAGGCAAGTGAGATGAAGAAGTAGAGCTGGGTCATGCAGCCCGTGAAGGAGATGTGCCGTCTCTGCAGGAGGAATCCATCTAGCATCTTCGGGACTGTGACAGAGACATACCATATCTCTAGAAAGGACATGCTACTTAGAAAATAGTACATAGGCTTATGGAGGGAGCCAGTTGCCCAGACAGTAAATATAATTACAAGATTCTCTGCTATAATCAACATATAGACAACAAGGAAAAGGAAGAATAGAAGAACCTGTAGCCAAGGGGCTGTAGGGAAGCCCACCAGGATGAACTCACTGACCAGAGTAATATTCATGTCCAGCATGATCAAAGGTCATGGGAGATGTTGAAGTCTTCTGTGGTAGCACCACAAATAAGGTCAATATCTGGGGCAGCAGACAAAAACTGAGTTAGTAATTAGCTCTTCTTGTGAATAAGATTCATAATAAAATTTATATTAATACTTTCTTCTTCAATGTGATAAAATAATTTCCATCAAAATATTTTTTTGAAAATTTTTCCAGAATCAAAAGTTCACTTTTGCCATTCCCCATATACTAACAGACCTTGGAAGAATCTTGTCTGTCCCTGAGTTTCCCCCTACTTTCAGATATGACTGGGGTCATTGTTGCTTATATACCTGACCGGCTCTCATAGCTCAGCAAAGTTCCTTTTTCAGCAGACAGAAGCTATTACAGAAATCCATAATTGTTCAAAACACAAAAGAAAGTGGTTGTGTAGTATCCAATCCCAGTTATACATATATATTGCAGCCTCTACACCTAAATCCTAGAAAACATCACAGAAGAAGGGAAGAAAGATTGTAAGAGCTAGCTAGATGATGAAGCCTTCTGCTGCTAATGTCTCCTAGATGTGATAGGAAATGTTTCTCATTAAATTTCAACAAATAGGATTCCCTAAAGAAGACAAGTTGGCATGCCAATGCAGATGAGGAAAACTTCACAAGGTCTCAAACCTACATGAAGGCATTCAGACAATCAATGGGTGCTGAGAGGCAGGAACTATTTTCTCCATTGATGACACTCTGATAGATTATCAGATCCCAAGTGGTCAGCCCTGAGTACATGTGCATGCATGCCACACTAATGCACTCTTTAGGCTTTGTGGGCGGGAGTAGTGAGGGGTGAAAATTATGTACATAAAATTCTCATATATGAAATTCTCAAAACATAAATTAATTAATAAAAATCTAAGCTGTCTCTGCATACATTTTGCACTCTTCAAAATTAATAGAAATGTGAAGAACATAGTCACATATGTATTTTATAGTAAATTACAGTTTATTTCATATGTGATGGAACATAATTGGAACATATAATTGGAAGGTTATTCTATTGACTCTAAAAAGTTCCTGCAGACTCACAGAATCCAACACTGTAGCTGTATAGAATGACCCATGTGTCTTCGTCTTTCAAAAAAACTGATAATAATCAAAGTGGACCTTGTTTTGATTAATTTACTTTGTGAGTTTTCTCTATTTTAAAGAAATCTTTTAAAGAATCAGAATAAAGAATTTTTGTTTGAAAAAAATCACTTCTACCCTAATACTTTTCCCTACAGACAGTGGATGGAATGCTAGCACCATTCCTAGACCTGTGTTAAAGAAGATAGTCACATTGCCCCCTCCACATCAATTCTATTTCTGTTCAACTAGGAAATTACTGAACAAGCTTTCATTCATTCCTGAAGTAGAATGATGGATATAAGCATTCAATCAGAAAATCCTCAAAAAGTTTAGATTTAGTGATATTTTAGCTACTTCTTTGACCCACAATTTCTTCAATTGGAGTCTATGGAAATTTTTATATCATAGTAACTATTGGAAATGTCCACTTAGGAAAGAGACATCTATAAGAACTATGTCAAGAAGCTACAAAGATGAGTCAGTGGATGCTGCCCTTGTCATCAATTTTGAGGGCCTGAATTCAGATCCCCGACACTCTTGTAAATCGTTGGTGTGCATGGTGACCTGTCTGGAATCACTGGGAGGACCTGAATTCACATCTCCAACACCCTATTAAGTGGTTGGTGTGCATGGAGACCTGTCTGTAATCCCCACGTGCTGGAATAAAAGAAAGAGACTAGCTGGAGTAAGCTGGCTAGCCAGACTACCAGAGAGGCCCACTCGAGGCTCAACAAGTGACCTTGCATTAAGATAAAGAGCTCAGAGAAGACATCTGAAGTTAACTCATTCCCTCTGTAACAACCTGCGCTTCTGTCATGAGCCACACAATTACCTCATACTCACCACTACCTGCAATTTAAGATCATGGATTTTACAGTCAGGGCAAGGTTTCAGTCTTCTTTACAATACTTGGTAGTTGTGTTCTACATCATTGAACAAATATGCCCTCCATTTCCTGTCCTATAAAGTGAAAAGTAACAAAAGCACATGTCAACCTCATCTGAGATGTGAGAATTGAATAAAACAGTGTATAGGAGCCACTTAACATAGAATCAATTCATAGGCATCTCCTATTAGTAGTGACTACCATTGAGTTACACTGACCCATGGATACTTACTCAGTCATAAACATGTGCATGTTTCCACTCATGTATTCATAGACACAAGCAGTTACTCTTCTCTTTCTTTGTTCACTTTTCCTGTTAGAGTTCATGGAATAAAAAAAATCAAGGTTTGTTAGAAAATTGAATCAGAGCATCCATAAAAATATCTCTGAATTATAGATCATTCATGTCTTTTCTCTAACATAATTTTTAATGAATTGTTTTCATTATTTCAGCACATCCAATTCCTTCTTCATAACTTATGATCTAGTATAAAGCCTAAAGGGTGTGATCCTTGTTTAGAAGCAAAGACTTTCTAAGCTCTGATCTTTCATGGTATCCTAAAGAAGAATGCCCTTTTGTTCTGCTTTGTGATTCTTCTTTACACTCCTGAATTATGCTTGTTCTAATGAGCATCAACACTCACTGAGCTCTTCTGGAATAAGAAATGAATTTTCAGTGCACATTTGTCACAATTGCCCCAACTTTAAGTAAGCATCTGCTGACTCTTTGTTATCCATTTTGTATCCCTCGAATATTTTTTCTCTTCTTAAAGAACATAAGGCCCGACGGAGAGAAGAAGGCGTATGTTCGGTTGGCTCCTGATTATGATGCTCTGGATGTTGCCAATAAGATCGGAATCATCTAAACTGAGCCCAGCCGGCTAATTCTAAAATACACTTTTTCACCATAAAAAAAAAGAATACAGCTTGTAATCACTGAGACTCTCCTCACCTTTCTGGAAACCTTCTTCTGGGTCCAACAACGTCTCTTGTTGTCACCAACCACTAACCATTGTCTGCCCTTCTTTACTCTGAGAATGAAAATCTCTTCAGACATCTACACTGATTTTGAGAAAGAGAGTTAGTCTGTGGAATCTTATACTCCTGTGAGAGCAGACGGGTACTTGGTCTGCATGGTAGTGACAGCAACTGCAAGACAAGAAGAGACCAGATATATATTCAGCACTTACTTTTCTCTTTTTTTCTCTTGTGCTCTCTCCCCAAGGACCAACTTAGATCTCCTTTTTCTGGCTCTGGGTAAACTTGTAGTGCTCTGCAAAGAACCTGGGAAGCTGAACTTCTGTCTACTTTTCAAATTCTGTTTAATATTGAATCAAATTTATTTGTACTTATTAGTGTGATATGAATAAAATCACAAAAACTTACACCAGCATGTCAAAAAACTAGAAAGAATAGAATAGCCTAAATTTAAATCAGTAGAAAAATATAAATAAAAAACTAAAGCAGATATAAATTAAATAAAAAACAAGAAAATATATAATTTTAATAAAAGATCAGTGAAAGTAAGCAAAAATGATCAGATTAAAAGGAATGTGGTTTATCTGTGCAATAAACATTCTCTACTATTTAGATTTGTTTATTCTATTGTTTATGTATAGAAGTATTTTGCCTCCATGTGTATATGTATATATGCATATATACAAGCATACCTGGTACCGCTAGAGGCCAGATAGGAACACTGGATTCCTTAAAACTAGAATTACAGAGTATTATAAGTGTCCTGTGCGTGCTGGGACCTAAACCTTGATTCTTTATAGAACAACAAGCACTCCTAAGCACTGAGTCAAGCCTCCAACTTCAGTATTATTTGCTCTTTTCAAAATAAGGATATTCAATTATTCACAGCAACATAGATTAACCAGAGGGCCATTTAATAAGATAAACCAGAATTATTAAAATTTGCATTCACTAACAGAAAATAGAATGGTGATTGTTAGTCTTGGGGACATTAGAAAGGAAAAGGAAATATTAGCCCCAGGATGGATTTATTTTCAGTCCTAAGATGAATAATTTCTGAAAATTGAATGTATAATATGTTGACTGCTGTTTATAATTAAGTGTATAGTTAAAATTGTCAATGAATGAGGCACACAAAAAAGCACAAGTAAGGTGATAAATATGTTAATTAGCTTTATTTGGGTCATCATTTCACAATGTATGCAAATTCTAAATCATAGTATACAGCCTAAATAAATAGTTTTTACTTGTCAACCATGGCTCACTGAAGCTAGAAAGGCAGAGTCAACTAAGAATACTTAAAAATAAAATTTCAAAACAACAGAAAAACAGCTTTCAAACTTCTTTGGGTTGACTACAGAAATGTTAACTACTTTCTGTGCTGAGACATGAAGTTTGGCCAGAATTTGATCAGCAGGAATGAACTGAGAAAAGTTTTGTTTAACGGAAGCACAGGAAAGACTATGAAAAGATTAGAATATACAAGAAATGACCAAATAAATTTACCTCTAAAGAGAAAGCCATGCCCATTGCCTTAACTCTCAAACACAATCAGTGACTGAATGGGTCTTTGTAACATACATTCTGTGTGCTAAGGAGGAAGTGTCAACTCCTTCTGCCTGTCAGACGCCATAGCCTGGTGATCTGTAAACCTCAGCTATGAGTTATGACCCCAAATAATCCAAAAATCTAAATTCAATGTTGGACGTTTTATAAGAATGACGGCCCAAAAGATGCAACCTAGAGTCAAAAGCTCCTGATAGGAACAGTGTACGGTGCCTAGAGAAAGGAGCATGAAGATGTCCAAATACCTGAGAATCTAGGTTATGTTAGTAAGAGCGTGGTGAAAAGTGGGCCTAGCCTGTCTTTCTTCCTCCTTTATTCATATCCTTTGTCTACGGATATGTGGTGAGTTGGTATTAATTCTCAAGAGGCTGGGATCACATGACTTTACTAACTGAGACTGTGGGGCATAAAACTCAGAGAAGGAAATTTTGTCCTAAGGAATGATTCTAAAAGAAAATGATGAGTTCATCCTCACAGACCCTTGTTCTCAGTGTTGCATGAGGCCATCCACTCCCATATGCTAGTATCTAGAAGAGATTTCAAGAGTAGGTAATATGTAAGGGTTAAAAATATATATAAAGTAGTGACTGTGTACAATTTTTATTTAGTTTAAGTCTCTTTTCTTAATCAGCTATTTTTAAATGTATGCATTACCTGGCTCTGTGGCACAATGGATATCATTTAGACTTGTAGATAAAGAAAATATATGCATTACTGAAATTTTTTCCACAAAAGACTAATGTGTTTCCCATATACTCTACTGTAATCAAAAAGGAATTGACAACATATCCTCATTAGCCATAGGAATCAGCTCTAATTCTATTAAATAGTTTAGTATAAATAGACTATTAGTAAATAGCACAGCACAAGAAACACACAACAGACAAGACAAGAAAATTCTCATGGCCTATCATAGATAAAAAGTAAATATAAAGGTGTGCCAAGAGCTGCAAGAGGAAAGACACAAATCAAATGAAGGAGAACCCATCAGAACAATGGCTGATTTCTCAGTGGAAACTTAGAAAGCAAGAAGAAACAATTCATCCCAACTAATAAGTACATGATGGCCAGTCTACACTAATATTCTCAGTACATTTCTTTTTAAAATATACATTTTAACTGTGATTTATTTTAGATTTATAGAAAAGTTTCAAATATAATAAAGTTCTCATACGTTCCTCATTTAGTTTCAGTTCCCTTTAAAACCAGTTTCAGTGGCATCAAAACTTGTTGAAAAACAGGACCTGAAGTTGGAGATGACTCATCTGTTTTCACCTGTGTTCAGTACACAGCACTCACATGAAAGTTGATGCCATCCAAAACTCCAGTTCCAGAAGAACTGATGACCTCCTTTGAACTTTACAGGAACCAGGCATACACATGCTACACATATGTATGTATGTATGTATATATACAGGAAAACATCTACATACATAAAATAAAGTAAGTAAATTTAGAATAAAAATAAAAAGACAAGAAACTAAAACTAATATTTATTATTAACTAGCATTTTACTAGATTTTAGTCATAATTAATTGATAAATTTTTATCCTATAAGTATTTTAATGAATAAAATTAAGATGTTTCCATAACTGAAAATGAGTTACAATTTTAGATATTCTTTATCCAGGTAGACTTGGGTTTTGGTTCCTGAGTCTCCTCACTATGAAATGGTAGTATATAATAAAAAATATCAGATCATAAATTTAAGATTTAAAAAATAGCATTAACATCAACATGAGATTCATTCATACAGTTTCACCATGTGAATGATGTGAAATTACAAATGGGATCAGTGATCATACTTAGAAACTTGAAAGGAAAATTAAGAATTTTGAAATTTATTCAAAGACAGTGGAAAATGATACTTTTTAGGGAATAAGTTTATTTTGACATCTTACAAATATTAAAAAACTCTAGACATATAATTATTTGTAATTAATCTGTGGCAAACATTCTACGTATTGAATCATTGTATCATTTATAAGTTACTTAAATGTCTAAAGCAGAAAATAAAAGTTTACAGTAATAGCAATGAGTAGTTTCTTCCTTCCCTGTTGAGTTTAGGTTTCCATTTTATTTACTTTTCTTCCATGATTTCTTTAGGAATTTGTGGATGTAAAAAACTACTAATAACAAGCAGGTCTACAGTTGCTGTCATGATACACTGTGCATGGTGTACTGTGTCCTTCTCAAGGAAGGGTGATCAGTTGAGCAGAAAACACTGGCCACTTCCCAAGGTCTTCTTGATAGCATTTTTCGTTTTCTGGTTCTTTAGGCAGTAGATTAAAGGATTCAGCACCTTAGTTGTGAGGGATTCAGAGCTGCAATAATCTTATTGGAATTAAAAGACGTGACAGTAGACCTTGGAAATACATTTGCTGTAAAAGAATCCTAAGAATGCAAGCTCTGGATGTCTCCAATGTGTACAATCTAATAGATATGTACCTCCTGCCACTAGAGACTCAGAACTCTCTCCTTAACTGTGACCTATTTCCTGTGGGTTTTAAAGGTTCAAGAGATACATGACTGTGAGCCCATATTTAGTTAATTTTCATGTGCTTACTGGTTATGAAGTAGAACAGATGGGAAAAGGGCAGCCCAGTCCAGAGAGTTTAGGGTAGGGCATGGAATATGCGAGTCAGAAACCTGTAAACAGGTAGAAACTAAGGGATGCTGGGAGAACCTGGAAGCCAGGGTTTGATGTGTTGAAAAACACCTTAGTTAGCCATTTGTCCCAGGTCTGAGACCTTACAGTTGCAAATCACAAGACTCTGATCTTCAGATACTTAAGAGTAACTAGTAAACGTATTTCCAATGTCTGAGAAATTAAAAGTAAACTCTGCCCTTCACTGAAGAGCTCTTAAGTTCACATCATGTAGGACCTCTTACCCATCTTCAGGCTAATCAATTCTCATATATTCAGGCATACTTTTTTATTTAAGTACTTCTCCAATCTGCTTGCTACTAATGTTCTTTCTTCTTAGTAAGCTCTATATTGAGCCTTTGGGTAATGCAGAATTATCTCTATTTTTGCTATATTTTCAGAATAAAGAACACTGAGCCTGCATATCTCTATACTATGAAAATAATTGTATTATTATACTAAAAAAATGCTTTTATGCTCTGTAGAACTTGTCCCCAAGAGACAGCACAGCTGAATAGAATGTTTTCTAGAACAAGAAACGTATCTTTTATGTCGTTGTCAAATGCTCTGAACATCCTACACCAGTCCAAATTGCTCCAAACATGAGTAAAGGTATACTGTGCACTGAAGTTCTATTATTCTATTAATTTCCTTCAGAATCACAGAGAGAGAGAGAGAGAGAGAGAGAGAGAGAGAGAGAGAGAGAAAGAGAAAGAGAAAGAGAGAGAAAGAGAGAAAGAGAGAGAGAGAGAGAGAGAGAAAGAGAGAGAAAGAGAGAAAGAGAGAGGGAGAGGGAGAGGGAGAGGGAGAGGGAGAGAGAGAGAGGATACCTATTGACATTTTACAAAGCTCCTTGTTTTCTATGGAGCTTTCTTCATACCTACCTTATTTAACTTGGTCTCTCTAGTCACTCACCACAGTCATATAGTCAAATTACCATTTTAAAGAATGGGAAAGTCTTCACACATTTATTCTAGAGGGAGCCCCTGTGAATGGGTTTTTACATTCTCTGAAGTCAAGATTTAGTACTTGTTTATACCGCATGGAAATTACTGTAGCACTGACACAATAAGACTGGAAACGGTATCTCACGTTCACCGAATGTTGACTTAGGTGAAGACAACTTTGTCTTCACAGAAGGCTAACTTATCCATTTGCCCTGACTCTAGGCAAGCTCTGTGCACTGCCAAGACCATATGTGTCCAGGGTACCTGGACAGGAAAACTGAATCTCTGTCTGTATCATAGATAAACTATAGCTCTGCCTATGGGTATGGCCTTTTTCTGTTATTTATTCCTGTGTGCAAGTTGATGTGATGCCAATTTACAAAATCCTCTAAAAGGATATCAATGAGGTTCATAAAACAGTACATTAATTTGTTTATGTATATCTTAATATAATATTATAACAGAGTTTTTTTCTTTTCTATTATTTCTCTGTTTTAATTGGCAATAATTATATATAGAGAGAGAACTATGTGGTACACTAATGTGTGTTTGTTCTGTAATATCTCAAAGTATGTGTGTGTGTACTTTTATGGACATATTCTTTTCCCCAGTGTTATTCAAATGTTCGTACTATGATGTTACTCATATGTGAACTCTGAAAAAGGTAATCTCATAGAAATTGAGAATAAAATGGTGGTTACCAGAGACATGGGAGAATATGAAGGAACCATTACTGAGGAAAAATTGGTGATGAGAGCCAAGCTACAGTTAGAAAGAAAACATATATTACACTATTTATTTATTCATTCTTTATATTAAAAGGTTAAGTTCAGTTCTTTAAAATAAACATATTTAAATTATGTGCATGTTTTATGGAAACGTATGGAATTCTAAAATAACATATACTAAGACAGACATTTGGAGAAGTGAAGAATCCTAGGAAAGCTTTGTCAGTACCTAAGGATCAAGATCATTCCACTTATCTGCAACTAACTGGAATTTGGTGAGGAAGTCTGAACCTAGAACTTCCTGTCTCCTCTTCCTCTATACCTTCTTCCTCATCCTCTTCATTGCCCTGTAGTCATATTCACTGAGGAGTACATGTAACAATCTCAATGGCTTCACTGTTGTTTCCTCATAATCCTGGAACTGGTCGCAGTCTCACAGGTGGTAGGAAATACCTCTCACTAACCTACAACCCTATCCCTGCTGGTCTTCTTAAAATGCAGCCTGAAAATAAAAAGTCACTAATTCAATGACCTCAGGATATTTGGAAATGAAACCAGAAACCTCTATGGTCCAAGAGATAATAAAACACCAGCACAAAAATTCACAATATGGTTTAGTGATGAAGATCAGTTTGTAGACTAATTGAGTAACAAACACAAAATCTTGGCCCATTCCCCACAAAGGCACATAACTAAAGTCCCAGAATTTCAGAGATGGAGGCAGGAGGCTTGTCAGTTCTCAAGCTCTTTTCCTTACATAAAAAGTTCAGTGACAACCCAGAATACATTAAAATCTGTCTAAAGGTCTTGATTTCTTATCTCCTTTCTTGGAAACCCACAATAGAATGTCCACCTTCTGGGCTTCAGCTATTTCACAGACTAGTTATTGGCTTGTGTCTTTTCCTTCTTGTAACCCATGCTTCCTTTAATGCATTTGATTTGTGTGACCTGCAACTGTCTAAACAATACTGTTCCAGATCTTACCCCGTAAACTAGGGCCCTTTCCAGCAGAAATCCATCTTCTGACTTGAAATCTATGCCTCTTTTTTGGACTAGTTGTAGAAACTAGAAACTCTGACTTCTAACTTAATCCTCCTAACTTAGACTTCAAGAGAAAGACAGACAGACAGACAGACAGACAGACAGACAGACAGACAGAGAGGCTGGAGGGAGGGAGGAGGGAAGAAAGGAAGACAGAGAAAAAGAAAGAGAGGGGGCAGAGAGAGAAGAAAGAAAGAAAGAAAGAAAGGAAGGAAGGAAGGAAGGAAGGAAGAAAGAAAGAAAGAAAGAAAGAAAGAAAGAAAGAAAGAAAGAAATCAAACCAAGTTTTACCATACTTATCAACTCCCTAACCATCTCTGCCAGATTTCTTGGCATTAGTATCCTGACCCTGGTACAGATGCAGAGTGCGACGCAAGGCTCTTTTGACCTCTTGGTTGCGCAAGCAGTATATGATGGGATTGAGTAATGGTACAATGACTGCATAGAGTACAGAGACCAGCTTGTTGGTATCAAAAGCTGAGAGTGCCTTAGGCCTGGCATAGATAAAGATACTGGCTGCATAGAAGATAATCACAACAGTAAGATGGGAGGCACAGGTCGAAAAGGCTTTATGGCGGCCAGCAGCTGAAGGGATGCGCATCACAGCGCCAGTGATGGCCATGTAGGAGGCTCCAGTGACAGAGAGTGGCCCCAGCAGAATAAAAATGGCCAGGATAAAATCTGTAAGTTCTGCTGTGGACATGTCAGTGCATGAGAGGTTAAGCAATGGAGAAACGTCACAGAAAAAGTGGTTGATGGTGTTGGGGCCACAATAAGAAAGGCGAGAAATGAGGAAAACTTTGACCATGGAGATGCCAAAACCTCCAGCCCAGGATCCAGCTGCCATCTGCACACATAGCCGGCTACTGACAATGACGGGGTAATGGAGGGGATGACAGATAGCCACATAGCGATCATAGGCCATGACAGCAAGAAGAACACATTCAGTGCAACCCAAGCCCAGGAAAAAGTAGAGCTGTGTCATGCAACCCTCAAAGGAAATCAGCTGTCCATGGTTCTGATCAGAACCAATGAAGCCAGCAAGCATCTTAGGAATTGTAACAGTAACATACCAAATCTCCAGGAATGACATATTAGCCAAGAAAAAATACATAGGTTTGTGGAGCGTGGGGTGATTTCTAATTGCTGTAATGATGAGTGCATTTTCAGTCAGCACCAACACATAGGCCAGCAGAGAAAAGAAAAACAGTAGTGCCCGCAGTGGCGCAGGAGCTGGGAAACCCAGCAACACAAATTCACTCACTCGCCCACTGTGGTTCCTTCGCTCCATGCTTTCAGTCTTGTTCACTGCTCTTCAAGAGATGAAGAAAGTGTCTTATGAAAGCATCCGCAAGAATCTAGATTGGAGAATTCACTCTGATAGCCTGCAAAGCACGTAGTACACTCAGTTAATAGCAGCTGTTCACTGAGCTGAGTGATGAACAAGAAAACACAGAAAAATAAATGATCATGTTTTGCAGACACTGAAAGATGGTTCTGGCCCTTTAGGAAGCATTTTCTGAGAGATAGAAGGTTTGAAAAAGACAATATTCCCAATGTGTGTCTTTTAGTCCTGTACAAAAGCACAAAGAAGAAATCAAAGCCATAAATGTTGATGGTGAAAACATAGAGGCGATGTGTTTTCATGAAGTAATTAAAGAAATACCTTAAACAAAAAGTAGTAGGATTTTTAGGCTTCCCTAAAGTGAGAATTTATCACAAGCTCCCTTTTGAGAAAATAAATTAAACAGTAAATAAATAGCAACCATATTACAACACAATTGCATATCTACTGTATATTAACAATGGAGGCATTATTTTAAAATATTTGTAGTACCACTGACTCTTCAGAACAATTCTGAGGTGTTATCACTAATAATCCTACTTAATCGAAGGAAACTGAGATATAACAATATTAAGGATGGGGCTGAAAAGATGACTCTTGTTGGGAGCACTGGCTCCTCTTCCAAAGAACCAAGTTCAGTTACCAGCACCCACATGGCAGCCCACAATTATCTGTAACTCCAGATTCACAGAATTCAGTGCCCTTTCCCCACTTCCATGGGTACCAGGCACACTCTATTTATACATAGACACAGATGCAGTCAAAACACTCATATATATAAAATTAAATAGGAAGAAATTTTTGAACCAAAATATTGCACAGATTTTAAAAAGTGGAACAAGAAGTTTGGAACTTTAGAAACTGTGAAATATTCAGGTGACATGCATTCCAGGTTAACAATTGAGAGAGAGAATCTGTGAATTCAGCTAGGAATTCAAACTTTTCATGTAAAGAATTGAGACTAAGGCAGAAATCAAAGGGTTACAGCAACTATCCACTCAAGTCCCACAGAATATAACACTTATGAAGAAAGCCTAGAACTCACCTAGACATCAGGACATGAAGTAGGTCCTGGCTGACCTGGGGGCTGAAAAGTCTATATTTGAATAGTCTAGTTTTGAAAGTTTGGTTGGTTCTTTCCCAGAGTAATGCCATTCCTTTAGCATCAAGGTCAAGGAAACAAACACTCAGAGAAGCCTCTTTTTCTATCTTGATAACAAAGCCAGAATTTTCCCTTTAAAATCCTCAAGCTTTTTCTGAATCTGAAATGTGAACAAAGTTGGCATTCCCACATGAATTCATATGAATAAAGAATTTTTTTCAGTCAGTGTCTTTTAGGGTCATAGCATCAGAAAAGTAGACAGAGATCACAGTGGCAAATAAAGCATAGTCTGCTGTATATCTGGGTGTTTTCTGCCCAGAAGTTTCTTCCCTGTCTTCTATTACCTGGACCTATGAATTGGCAGGGGAAGAATGAATTCACAAAGCAAACTCTAATAACCTGCTAAGGATATTAGATCTGTGTTTCTCTTTTTGTGCTAGGTTATCAGTCGTTAGATATTTGACATCTCTCTACTGATATGCTACATTCTTAAATGGAAAGTTAACCACTACAACTGTTCCTCATGCACTTAACCACGACCATCTACCTTCATATCTTCCTTATAAGGCACTCATCATTCTTTTGACACCTTTGGTCTCAGACCTTCATCTTCAACATATAATATTGTCTACCTTCATATTTTAAAATCTGAAAAAGAAATTTTTTATATATGAACTACAAATTTTCTATACTTAGGATCTATCCCCTAATATTCATATTTTTCTTTTTTATTTAAGTTTCATCCACAATAACATTAAGGCACTTTAAGAAAACATAAAGCTATTTTGTCATTTTCCACTGCTTTCACCAAAACATTACATCTTGTTGTGGTATTTTCTTCAGTATATTTTTGAAGTGCAATTCTTTGTCTCCCTGCACTGTTCTGATCCTGCTTCAGTCTCCATCAGCACAACTGACTCAATATTTGTTCAGGAAGCATTTCTATATCTATCTATGCATGTCTAAACACTATCCATCCTTGTTTCTTTCCTATCCCCCTCATAGGACTGGTAATGTGCCTCTCATTATTTCTTCCACTAAAACCTGTACGTACCATCACTACTATTGTTCAGGTGAATGTTAAAAAAGGAGCTATATATCTGGAGTGGCTCATGTATCCTCACTGGTACATCAAAAATAGATGTAATTCTCCAGATATTATTGAATATATTAAGCATATGTATAGAGAAGAATTAAGCATTTCTATACCTTTTTATGACAATGAGTAGCATATTACCTAATCCAGAATCTGGACACTTCCTAGATTGTTTTTTTACTCATCTTCCTATTACCCTACATCCCATCATAGCTAACTCAAGAACTATCTAAGTTACTTACTCAGTTATCTCTCATGGCTGCACCTTATCTCCTGTCCTGGTTCTACTACCTTCTTCCTCATTACTCATATAGAGTCTGTTTCATTTCTTGATGTCATAGCTTCTTACTTGTTCTCTGTTCATCCCATAAACACCAGACCTTTTAGCGTCAGATTGTTTATAGAGTTATATTAATGCAGATATCACTATCCACAAGACCATCCATCTTATGAAAACACATTCAAAATTCTCCAATGCAGCTTCAATGTGCATTATCTTCTCACTTTTCTACCATAGTCTAGTCATCCATCGCTGCCTTCTTTTCCTATGCCTGTCATGGTGTTATTCCACTTTGTGACTTGGCACATACACTTTTCTCTGTCAAAAACACCTGAGCTCTCCCAAGTAATCTTTATCATTCACAATTCATCCCTTAATTATCATTCTTCCAAAGATGTCATATTCTGCATTCAGAAATTAGGCCTTGATGTGTCTGGTTCACCTTCTGACCGTATTTATTTAGTTAATAATTAATACAGATAATATAACTTCTGGACAGAAAATAAAGGAAAATATAACATGAACAAAACAGATAAAGAGATTGTTGAAGGGATGGAATACAGCACGAGAGGAATATATGAAGAATTTGTATAGAAATGTCATCTTCAGAGACTGTAACTAGATCTTTGAGAAAATTTACATCTTTAGAAATCTATGCTGTTTGTAGGTCTGAGAGGCTCAAAGCAAACATTCCCACTAGTGTGTCTCCCATGCACCAGTGGGTTGCCTCACATTCATGCATGCATATCACCAATTGGATTTAGCAGATATCAAAAAGAAAAACTGATGTGAAGTTCTGGAGGGGGGCACATGAGGGAACTGAAGGAAAAAATGGAGGTCGATCAGATTATATTTTGTTGTATACCTGTATGAAATCCTCAAGAATAAAAAAAATACAATTGAAAATCTCAAAGTTAGATTTAGTGCAGGAAGAATAAACCTTCTCTAGGATTAAAGGTGTGCTATGAAGATAGAGTGAACTTACTTTGTTGGAACAATGTCAATGTAGAAGATGATATGATGATTTCTAGAATATGGAAAATAAACAGATCATAAGACTGTAGAGAAGGTAAGCATAATATGAATAAATGATAACAAACTTTTAATGCAAAAGATAAGAAATTAACATCAACAGAGGTAGCAAAGGTAGACAAAATAACCAAGACTTGTAGTTTTATTAGGTATAAAGAAGAATAATCACATGACTATTCTGTGTAGAAATCAAAGAATTACAAAAGAGCTGACCATTTATAGAGGAATTAGCACACAATAGAATCTATTTACCTTTTCCTATGTCCTTAACTTGTCAGAGTCCTTCTAAGATGTCCATGTTAGCTAGAAGAGGATTTAGGAAGCAAATGAAGAATTGATGTGACAAAGCAAACAGAGCTGTTGTGGGAACTCCACTTTCTCTCCTTTTCGTGATCTGACAAACCAGGAAAGATTCGTCCATATGCTACCTCCCTACTCTAGTCCAGATTCCTCCCTCCTCCTTCTGATGCATTGGGATGTTATTGAGCAGGAGCCCAAGAGACCAGAAGTGTTATAAGATGAAAAACAAAAAGACTAAGATAAATGACATGAAAAAAATTTTAGGCAAACTTGGGAAATAGGTTATCATGAAAGTTATATAAAAGAGATTGTCTTCTAATTCTTCCACAGTCTTGTAGCTTCTCTCTTGGGCCTCTCACTAATATACAGCCTTCATTTCTTTCTTGCTTGATTTATTTCTGCTCAAATAGATGCTCAAAAGGATGCCATAAGCATTGGACCAGGCCAATCTGGATATCTTAAGAAAATAATATTTCTTCTTTGAACTTTATATCCTTAATATATGTAATAATATAAATAGACCTACCTCACAATGTTATTGAGGGAATAAACATCACAAAAACATATGGCTCAGCTATACTCAGATATATAGTCAAATTATTCAATACTAGCATGACAGAAACTCTTTCACATCCATGTTTATTAATACATTATTCATAAGTCAAAATACATAATCATATATATTCCTTTATACTGATAAATAAAGAAAATGTAGTATATATGTGCAATAGAGTTTTATTCATCCATAAAGAATAAAAAATACTTTATTTGAATGAAAATGGATGAACTAGAGATTATACTATTAAAAAATTAAATTAAATTCAGAAAGACAAAAATACTATATTTTCTTTTCTGTGTAGAGTCTAGACTTAAGCACACATACACACACAATACATATAATTTGTGAAAATATAAATGTGACTATTTGGAAAGAGAAGGGGAGAGAACTAGGGGGAAAGACAATAGAATATAATGTGGGATAGATGTAGCTAAAAATTTATATATGTATTACATTGTTTCATATAGTGAAATGACAGTAATTATACTTTTAAACTAAAAATAAGAAAATTCACGGGGGGTTCTAAAACATGACAGAGAGTCAGCATTACTGGACTGTCTCCTGACCACATTTGGGTAACTCATTAATTCAGCCACAAAAGATGCTCTGGATTGAGACTGAGATTTTCATATTTTGGTCACTATTAATAGGTTTTTTTTGGTGTCTTTTGTGTCTGGGTAGAATTGCCATTTTTACTATGTTGATCCTACCCATCCAAGAGCATGGGAGATCCTTCCATTTCTTAGATTCATAGCATCTGGAATGCAGTGTTAGTATTAGAGAAACATTTACTTAATTTGTATTGATTTTGGAGAGATCAAATATTAGTGGGAATCCAAACAGGCTAGGCTCCCACACAGACAGTTCATGTATTAGGATCGAAACCTAGTGCCATTGTCCTTGGCTTCTCATCAGCCTTCATTGTCCGCCACGTTCAGGGAGTCCAGTTTCATCCCATGCTTATTCAGTCCCAGTCCCGCTGGCCTTGGTGAGCTCCCAATAGATCAGTTCCACTGTCACAGCGGGTGGATGCACCCCTCATGGACCTGACTTCCTTGCTCATGTTCTCCCTCCTTCTGCTCCTCATTTGGGTCTTAAGAGCTTAATCCGGTGCTCCAATTTGGGTCTCTGTCTCTATCTCTATCCATTGCCAGATAAAGGTTCTTAAGGTGATATGCAAGATATTCATCAGTATGCCTATAGGATAGGGTCATTTCAGGTTCCCTCTCCTCAGTTGCTCAAGGTACTAGCTGGGGACATCTCCCTGGACACCTGCGAGCCCCTCTAGAGTCAAGTCTCTTGCCAACCCTAAGATGGCTCCCTTAATTAGAATATATATTTCTCTGCTCCCATGTCCACCCTTCCTTTATCCCAATCATCCCATTCCCCCAAGCTCCCCCCAATCTCCCCTTCTCACACTTCTCACCCCATTTCCCTTTAGCCCCATGCCACCTCACCCCAAGTTCCCAGTTTTTGCCCGGCAATCTCATCTACTTCACATATCCAGGCGGGTGACTATATGTTTTCCTTTGGGTTCACCTTCTTATTTAGCTTCTCTAGGATCACAAATTATATGCTCAATGCTCACCTTCCTGGTCCTGGATAGAAGTGGGAGGACCTTGGACTTCCCACAGGGCAGGGAATCTGGACTGCTCACAATTCTCAAGAGGGAGGGGGAATGGAGTGAAGGGGAGGGAAGTGGGAAATGGGGAGGAGGCAGTAATTTTTCAAAAAATAAAAAAATAAAAAGAAAATTAAAGTTCCAAATACTTATTAAATATATGGAAAATCTATTAACCATTTATTATTAGATTAAATGTAGAGTTTTATGAATTATTTTAAAAATAGTAATACACAATAATGAAAGGTTTATTTTAGGATAAATTCTTAACAGAAGAAGTTCAAATGGCCAAAAGATACTTAAGGTCATGCTCAACCTCCTTAGCGATCAGGGAAATGCAAATCAAAACAACTTTGAGATATCATCTTACACTTGTCAGAATGGCTAAAATCAAA
>NW_026068304.1:50273-60976 GCF_014885135.2 Alexandromys fortis
CCCATCCACTGAGACAGTGGGGCTGATCTATTGGGAGCTCACCAAGGCCAGCTGGACTGTGACTGAAAAAGCATGGGATAAAACCGGACTCTCTGAATATGGCGGACAATGAGGGCTGATGAGAAGCCAATGACAAAGGCATGGGGTTTTGTTCCTACTTCATGTTCTGGCTTTGTGGGAGCCTAGCCAGTTTGGATGTTCACCTTCCTAGACCTGGATGGAGGGGAGAGGAACCCTTACTGCTCTTTGGACTGGAGAGGGAGGGGGAGAGAAGTGGGGGGAGGGGGAGAGGGATGGGAGGACGGGGAGGGAAATGGGAGGCTGGGAGGAGGCAGGAATTTTTTTTCAATAAAAAAAAACACAAAGTTGGATTTGTATTTTAAATCCTTTCAAGGTTACATTAACAAAAATAAAAAAAAATAAATCCACCAAAAAAAATATTAGTGGGAAGTGGAAATGCAAGGAAAAAGTATTTGAGATTCTAAGTGGTATACTTCTAAGTTTGTGGGTGAAATTTTTCCAATTATTTTTCAAAACGTAAGTGATCAGAAGAAATTATGATTGAGCAATTATCACTGTATCAGTGATGTGCTAATAATAAGTCTCACGGGTTCTATAACAGATATATGCACACACATGCATACATACACACAGATATGCACACACCCACAAACACACAAGAAAAAAGAAACCCTCACAGGTCTTATTACTGAAAATGCACTGAGTTATAATAAAGTAATCAGTATTAATAAAAATACCAGTGACAAATGTAAGATACTTCCCCATCTATCATTGACCAGGAAGACAACTAAAAAGCCCTAGAACAGTACTGGCAATCATCACTGCTCTTCTTTGCGTACCAGAACCCCGGGCAAAGCCATGTTGCTGAAGACACCCCATATTTTGGTTGCTTACTAAATGGAAATCAAGCTAGAACTGAGCTTGAACTTTCCTCCCTGGTGGCTAGCTTTTCACAGTATTAAATCATGGGGAAAGCTGCTGGAGGAGAAGAGTCTGCAATAGTCTTAGGCAGGTGTGACCCCGTGAGCTACAACAAGACCTATCCAGGAAAACATGTTCATTCTGTAAGAGTAGCATGCCTATTATGTAGGTAACAAACTGCTTTCTGGTTCAGTTCAAGGACTGTTCCAGATGATGAAATTCATATCTAGGACTGAAAACCCACTCAAGAGCCTAAACAGGATGATCACAGACCATTGGAACAAACCAACTACTCTTATTTTGTTAAATGAACATGTCAAACTACCTTCTAACTACTTGTGTTTATATCCATAGGTCAGTGCTGCTCTAAATATTTCTCAGAGGAGATGGTTTACCATAGTTAAAGCAGGGATTCATAACGAGTCACAGTGTTGAGAATAAGTGAGTGCTGAGTGCTCAGCTCTAAATAAAATATCTATGCCAACCCCTCTAAGGCTCCAGGCGTATTGAGCTGGATAAAAACAATAAGATCCCTTTTTTTCCATCTTCCTCTTGGAGCTGCAGCTTTGCTTCTGCCTCTCTCCCCACTTCTCTACTTCCCCCCTTCTCTGTCTCTTTCTCCTCTTCTCTCTCTCTCTCTCTCTCTCTTCACCCTTCCCCCTCCATAACCCTCCCCCTGAATAAACATTCAACCTCACTCTGCATGTCGTGTCTATCCATGTTTCTGTCTTCTGCCCGCCCGCCATGTGTCTCCCCACCATGTGTCTCCCCAAATTATTAAAAAAAAAAACAATAAGATCCAAAGGATACGGAACAGTAATAGAATACAGTGCCTTCTGGACATTACAAGACTGTTGCATTCATGAAACTAGCTGCAGTGTGGCTATCTGAATAAGACCTGCACAAAATTGGGACCATCAACATTGCACTATGGATGGGGAAGGAAGAAATTCATAAGGCCTCATTCATCATTGTGGATCATGGGCAATCAATGGTTGTTAGAAGAGGGTATCACTTCATGGTGTAACCACTGATAAATTGTTTGTGCTTCAGAACTTAAACCACCACCCATGCTCCTGCATGTAGCCTATTTAAACACAGTAAGTCACAAAAAAGACAGCAAAGTTGGAGGGAGATTTGTTGGGAAAAAGAAGACCTTCAGTTGGAGAGGGGAGGGAACAAGAGAGGGCAGTAGGGGTGAAATTGGCCAAAATTCGTTATGCATATATATAAAATGGTGAATTTTTTAAATGAAGGAAGAAGTAAATTGGCAAAAATCAGAGAGAAATCAGCAAGGAAAAGTAAAAATATAAAAGACTATCAGAAAAAAATTACCTACAATAAAAATTATAGCTTTGATTAAAAACACATTATTGGTACTATGACTAAATACTATACCCTCAGTTTAAAAACTATCAATACAAACAACTGGTTGAAATAGAATTTATTTGGTGACCTCTGGGAGCAGTAAGCAGACCCAAGACATACATGGAACCACATAGGAAGGTGTAAAAGACAAGCCCTCTTGAGTAAATTGGGAGCATAGGGGTCACAGGAGAGGGTATAAAAGCAGAGGGGAGTGAGGGGAGCAGACAATAATGTAAAGCTCAATAAAAACAATAATAAAAGAATTTATTTGGTGATAAATTTGGTGATTAGAATTTTATTTGTGATAGATGCACTGTTTAAATAAAGGATGTTTGCAAAGTTTACATTTCAGATGGATGTCAATTTTCCTTTGTGATTGATTTCATAAAGATATTTTCATTCATATATATATATAATCTGCTTTAACTATATACATTCTCCCTGTACTATCTTCCATTTTTATTTTCCCTGAAATTCTTCTTTTATGCATATAATTGTGAATTTTTATGTCACAAATATGCTATATTTTCTTTTCATATATTCTTTTGAATTTCTCGTTTTCCTTGAGTATGTGTTCCAATTCTTTTTCTTTGTCTTCAGGGTCTGATATGCTGTCCATCACATGGATCATTTTGTTGGTGGGGTTTCCACTTAATTTCCTATTAGACAAATCAAATTTTAAATTTTTTATTAAACCTTTGAAAATGTCATAATGTATTTTGAGTATATTCACTATCCTTATCTACTGCCTCCCAAATCCATCCCCACATCTCTAATATAATCAGTACACCAAGGGTCAAGTCATTCTAGAAAACAGACTCCCCCTTTTCCAGCAGCTCTGAATATCAATTGGTCCTAAACTAAGGATAAGATATCTTGCTCATGTCCTCCCATTTGTGATAGAATTTTGCCAGTCTTGAGCTTGCACATCTGTTGAGTATGCTGTCGCAATCTCTGGGAGTTCACATGTGCAACCCCTTGTTTATTAAAAAAAATGCTTCTTTGAAGTCACCTACCACTTCTGGACCTTAAAAGTCTTTCCATGCTCTCTTCTTTTTTTTAATTCTATTTTTTTAATCTTTCTATTCAAAAATTTACACTTCCTCCCCTCCTCCTAATCCCCTCCCGTTCCCCCATTCACCCTACCCTCTCCCCCTCCCTGCTTGAGAGAGGGCAGGAAATAATGCCCTGTGGGAAGTCCAAGGTCCTTCCCTCTACATCTAGGTCTAGGGAGCTGTGCATCCATATAGACTAGGGTCCCAAAAAGCCAGTACATGCAGTAGAAACAAGTCCCAGTGCCTTAATCAATGGCTTCTCAGGTCAGCCCCCATTGTCAGCCACAATCAGAGAGTCCAGTTTGATCACATGCTCATTCAGTCCCAGTCCAGCTGGATTTGGTGAGCTCCCATTAGAACAGGGACACTCAGTTGGTGAACCAACCCCTCGCGGTCCTGACTTCTTTCTCATCTTCTCCCTCCTTCTGCCCTTCAACTGGACCTTAGGAACTCAATCGGTTGCCCTGATGAGGGTCTCTGTCTCTACCTCCATATGTCGCCGGTCGAAGATTCTATGGTGATATTCAAGATAATCATCAGTATGATAGTGGGGCAAGGACAGTTCAGGTACCCTCTACTCTGCTGCCCAAGGACCTAGATGGGGACATCCCCGTGGACACCTGAGATCCCCCCTAGAGCCAAGTCTCTTGCCAACCCTAAAACGGCTCTCTTAATGTAGATATCTTCTTCCCTGCTCCTATATCTGCCCTTCCTCCATCTCCACCCTCCAACTTCCCCAAGCTCTTGCCAGACCTTCCCTTTTCCCTTCCCTCTCCCCCTCTCCCCTTCCCCCAACCTTATTCCCACCCCTACCCTCACCCCCATGCTCCCTACTTTTGCTCTGCAAACTTGTTTGCTTCCAATTTTTAGGAGGATCTATATGTATTTTTTCTTTGGGTTCACCTTGTTATTTGGCTTCTCTAGGCTTGTGAACTATATAGGCTTAATGTCCTTGGTTTATGGCTAGAGTCCAGTAATGAGTGAGTGCATACCATATTCATCATTTTGGGTATGGGTTATCTCATTCAGGATAGTGTTTTCTATTTCCATCCATTTGCACGCAAAATTCAAGATGTCATTGTTTTTTACTTCAGAGTAGTACTCTAATGCATATATATTCCACATTTCTTCATCCATTCTTCCATTGAGGGGCATCTACAGGTTGTTTACAGGTCTAGCCATTATAAATAATGCTGCTATGAACATAGTTGAACAAATGCTTTTGTAGTATGATTGGGCATCTATTGAATATATTCCCAAGAGTGGTATTGTTGGATCCTGAGGTAAAGATCTTTGTGTCTTTGTGGAAGAGATGTGACGTAGCTGTCAACTTTAGAGCTAGTCCCTCTGTGGTCTCTTATTCTCTTCATGTTGACCAGTTGTGGATCTCTGTACAAAGTGTTATTTGGTACACTAATCTATGGGGTATAGTATACACATCCTATATACATGACAGTATATATGGAAAAATGACAAAACCTCATCACCAAGAAAAAAAACAGTCCAACTAAAAGGATGCTGAATTCTTTGTTAAGTGGTCTTTGTAGCAACATTCATCATATATTTATTATCAATTTATTTATTTTTATTAAATTTATTCATTTATTTTACATTCTGATTGTAGTTTCTCTTTCCTCCTCTATTCCCATTCCCTCCCCGGTCCTCCCTTCCCTCCCCGCCTATCCACTCCTCCTCTGTCTCTGCTCAGAAAGGGGTAGAGTACCCATGGGTGTCAATAGAGTATGGCATATCAAGTTGAGGCAGGACTAAGCTCCCCTCTCTTAAGTATTAAAGCTGGGGAAGGCAAACCAGCCAAGGAATACATTCTCAAATGTAGCCAAAGCAACAGAGGCAAAGGACCCATCTCTTCTTCAACACATTCCTGCTGTTCCATCACTACCTTTTTTTCAGTTTCCAAAGTTCTCCACCTGCTTCTATTTTGAGTGGAATCTTTCATTGATTCTTCTCAACTCGGTTATTTGGAGGCAGTATCTATCTTGTCGTATTAATCCAAAAATCCTTCAATGTATTTTTAATCTCCTTTGAGACTGCTTGATCAGCTGATCACTTAAAAGTTATTTGGCTTTAAAGTTTAGAAATTTTTCTGATATCATTCTGTTATTAATATCTGGTTTTATTACATTGTGTTTAGAATATATTTTATATTATTTCAGTCTCTTGAATATATTGAAGATTGTCTTAAGTGCAAGGATATATAATCTATTTTGTTATATTTTATAGACAGTTAAAATGTATTCTGAGGCTGGAGAAATGGCTTATTCAGAAAACTGCTTGCTTCACAAGCATAGCAACCTGAGTTCTAGCCCCAGAATGGTCGTAAAATAGACTAGACATAAAGTTGTATACTAGTAATCCCTGTATTTGGGAAGAAGAAACAGGGTCATGCCGGCCATCCAACGTAGTTTAATAAATTTTCTGATGTTGTTGGAACAACAGCATTGCCATGTATTGTCCATATCCTGCTGGAACACTACATTCTTTGTGTCCACTTCATCTGAATAACCCAAAACCAAAGACTTCTCCAACAACCCCATCAGGCCTCAATGTCTGCCTGCTTTTTAGATTGTATTCCGTCTGTTCTGGTTATGTTACCTCTGTTGTTCTGTTTTTCACTTCCCTGACAGATTTTCTTATTCTCTCCATTCTGCTACTGAGATCAAACAATCACTTTATTCTATTTATTTTATACTTCTAAAATTTTCATTTGTATCTTCTCTACATATCATATTTCTTTGCTGAGCTTTTCATTTTCCTTTTGTTCAGTGTTTATGAGTAATTTCACAACAGGTTAACTTATTATGATAGTTTTAACTGTAATAACCTAGAATCATCTGAAATGCAAATCTCCATGAGAGGTTCCCTAGACTGGATTGACCTGTGAGCTTACTTATGGAGAATTTTCTTCTTAATTGAACTAATTGAAGTGGAAAGGCACAGCCCACTATGGTGGTACCATTCCCTGGTTTGGGGTCCTGGACTGCATAAGAATGAAGAAAGAAAGTCAAACAGGAAGCATGCATGTATTTATTTCTGATCTTGCTTGTGGATATGATGTGTCCATTTGCTTTCCTGCCTTGGCTTTCTGATTCACTATAACTTAAAAAGTGCCTTCCTCCTCTAACTTGCCTTTTGTCAGGGTATTTTGTCACAGAAACAGCAATGAAACTTGAACACTTTTGTTCTGGCAGTGTGAGAATTAATGCATTCATAAAACAGTAACAATATATAGAGTATACATATAAGGTATTTGTGGTAATATTATCTAATTGAATACTCATAATTACAGCATGTGAAATCTAATATTACAATATAAATTTAGATGCACTGCCATAATGATAAGTAGCTTGCCCAAGATCACAAAGTCAGTGGGAGAAATAAATTGTGAGCTCACATTCTTACCTATGACCAATTCAATCAGATTTACCATACAACACTTTACCTTACTAAAGAAATCCAAGAAAATTAAATAAAAATGGTTTCCACTTCCTCATCAAGCAAAAGTAACTTTATCATATAGTTATTTAAAATATATCTTTGGAATATTTGTCTGTTAGTTACTGTTCTATTGCTGAAACAAAATGTGTTCAGAGGGTTAGAGTCCGTGATGGTAGAACAAGGGCATGGCAACATGAACCACTGAGAGCTCACATCTTCATCCCCAAGCAGGAGACACAAAGAGGCACTGGGAATGGTGTGATTCTTTCAAAACCTCAAAGTCTTCCCCCAATGACAAACTTCCCCTACCTATATTTCCCAAATATTCCACCTATTGATGATCAAATATTGAAATATATAAACATATGGAAGGCATTCTCATTCAGACTACCATAGTCTGTAACCATATTAGTGGTTTTATATAGAAAAATCAATTGTATATGTGCTGGCTATTACTTGTAATAGAATATTACAGCATTCTATTGGGGTGTAAAGTGTTTCACATCTGGGATTTTTCCTGGTTGAATAACATCTGCCCATATCCAATGAGAATAACTAGATGAGACACATGTCTCAGTACAAAATTCATTCATATTTCATATAGACCTCATGTACATATCCTAAAGGTAATTTCATACAATATTTTTGTGTACTTGCATTTGATTGTGACTCATCTAATTTTGACCACTACCAATAGAATTCCTGTGTACTATGATTTAAAATTCCATGCCATGTCTTTAAATTTCTCTGTATTTTCAAATGCAATTGGATGTGTGCAGTGTGGTTGTCTCACAAGCAGCATAGAGTTGATTTGGTATGTTCATTTCAGTGGAGGTTCTTCTCTAGACACACACATTTGTAAAATTTATTTTTAGCAACATCTTACTTATGTATAGTTATACTGTTCTTACACTGTTTTGGTATGTTATATGTTTCTTCACATTTTTATTTTTTCTGATTAACACAATATAATTTTTGTAGTCTCTTTTACTGGAATTGTGGAAAATAAAGGAAATAAGTTTGTGTATCCAACTGGCCTCATGAACTGGAAGTCCTATTTCATGGTTTAAGTATGATGCCCTAATACATAAGTTGTTTCTTCTACAAGCAGCATAGAAGTGAGCATTAGTCCCATATGTTGCAAAGACTGTTTGTTATAAATAGCAATGCTAAAAAGAGTAGTAGAAAATTGGGAAACTATGGCAACTGAACAGTAAGAACTAATAGTAGTACTAATGGTCAGGACATAGGCTCATTGCTGACATAAGCAATTGGCCTGAAACAGGTTCCCTTGATGGGCATAGGGATAAATGGGTATATGTGATAGTAGAGACATGGAAGCAAGAGGCAGGACAACAATGTATTTCCAGTCTCTTTAAAGGGTGTTACGTTTAAACAAATATATACAAAAAGATTCAGTAAAAATGGTTATTAAATATAAATAAAAATTTGATGAGGAAGAAGACCTTCCCCAATGGAGAGATGGATATGTAACATTAAAACCCTGCACCCTCATGTAAAATAAATAATGCCAGTTCAACAGGTACAAGAAAGAGTTGGAGCCAAGATAGGAGGGGTTCAGTGCAATGAACATTTGAAGACACAAACAGAAACTTAGAACAATATACAAAAGCCTGAAACATCATAAGGTACACTATAATAAGAGCATGAACTCTATAGTCAAATGTCTGGGCCATACTTTTATATGCACCTCTCTGAATATCTTGTAGGACTCTGGAGAAACTACACAGCTATTAGCTTTAGTGTTATCTGTTTTAAAAAACACATACACACACATCAAACACCTATTACACTGCATTGTTGTGAGCTTTAAGTGTCCTAAAGAATATTTAAGTTGTTTGACAGAATTGTTCATTATAATAATTAATTATAATGATTGTTCATTTATACACATTTCAACTAACTTTTAAGTATAAAACATAAATATAAATGTTTTAACCATAGAAAGTAGCAGGTTTGACTATGGCATTTTATTTTCTATTTTTCTTTCTTTTTTGATTTTTGAGACAAGATTTCTCTGTGTAAAAGCCCTGCTGTTCTGGAACTCACTCTGGCCTCAAGCATACAGAGATCCACCTGCCTATGCCTCCAGAGTGCTATGATTAAAAGAAAATGCCATCACCACTTGATATCTTTTTTTGATGTATTTATTTTTATTTTAAATGTATAAAATAAAAACTTCAGATCTCTTGGAACTGATTATAGGTGATTGTAAGCCACCATTTGAAACTGAACCTGGATCCTTAACAAAAACTGAAACTGCCCTTAGCCAGTAAATCGCTCTCTAGTCCTATTATGGGATTTTCATGAATATATTCATTATACTTTGTTTTAATTCATCTCTCTCCTCCAATGCTTTTACTCATCCCAGTCCTCCTCTTGCTGAATCCATTGCATCCAATAAATAGCACCACCTGCCTGCTTTATGTCACATACACTGAATTTTCATAAATTCAGGCCTAAATCATTCATTACATAAATAGTGGGAGACTTCAACACTCTCCTCTTACTACTGGACAGGTCAGTCAGAAAAAAAAAAAATGAACAGAACTGCTTTCATAGTGTCCCATAAGTTTGAGTAGGTTGTTTCTTTATTTTCATTGAATTCAAGGAAGACTTTAATTTCTTTCTTTATTTCTTCCTTGATCCAGGTGTGGTTCAGTAGTTGACTGTTCAGTTTCCATGAGTTTGTAGGCTTTCTGGGGGTAGGGTTGTTGTTGAATTCTAACTTTAATCCATGGTGATCTGATAAGATACAGGTGGTTACTAATATGTTTTTGTACCTGTGGAAGTTTGCTTTGTTACCGAGTATGTGGTCAATTTTCGAGAAGGTTCCATGAGCTGCAGAGAAGAAGGTATATTCTTTCCGATTTGGGTGGAATATTCTATAGATGTCTGTCAAGTCCAATTGATTCATTACCTCCATTAATTCTCTTAGTTCTCTGTTAGGTTTCTGTCTGATTGACCTGTCCATTGGTGAGAGAGGAGTGTTGAAGTCTCCCACTATTAGTGTGTGCGGTTTGATGGCTGCCTTGAGTTTTAGTAATGTTTCTTTTACGTATGTGGGTGCTTTTATATTAGGGGCGTAGATATTCAGGATTGAGACTTCCTCTTGATGAATTGATCCTGTTATGAGTATAAAATGTCCCTCTCCATCTCTTCTGATTGATTTAAGTTTGAAGTCAAGTTTGTTAGAAATTAGTATGGCCACACCTGCTTGTTTCTTAGGTCCATTTGCTTGATAAGCCTTTTCCCAGCCCTTTACTCTGAGTAGGTGCCTGTCTCTGTGTTTGAGGTGTGTTTCTTGTAAACAGCAGAATGTTGGATCCTGATTTCGTATCCAATCTCTTAGCCTGTGCCTTTTTATAGGTGAGTTGAGCCCATTGACATTAAGTGATATTAATGACCAGGGGATGTTAACTCCGGTCACTTCTTTAGTAGTAGAGTTCGTGTGCGTCCCTTCTTTGAGTTGCGCTGGTGACGGGTCTCTAGATGTCTGAGTTATTGTGGTCATTGTTGGACTCCTTGGTTAGAGATTTTCCTTCTATTACTTTCTGTAAGGCTGGGTTTGTGGCTACGTATTGTTTAAATTTGTTTTTATCCTGGAAAATTTTGTTTTCTCCATTTATGGTGAATGAAAGCTTGGCTGGGTATAGTAGTCTGGGCTTGCATCCATGGTCTCTTAGTTTTTGCAGTACATCTATCCAGGACCTTCTGGCTTTCATGGTTTCCATAGAGAAGTCAGGTGTAAGTCTGATAGGTTTACCTTTGTAAGTAACTTGGCCTTTTTCCTTTGCGGCTCTTAATATTCTTTCTTTATTCTGTATGTTTTGTGTTTTGATTATTATATGGCGAGGGGAT
>NW_026068304.1:62514-65915 GCF_014885135.2 Alexandromys fortis
CATATGATCATTTCATTAGATGCTGAAAAAGTATTTGACAAAATTCAACATCCCTTTATGATAAAAGTCTTGGAGAGACTAGGGATACAAGGGTCATACCTAAATATAATAAAAGCTATATACAGCAAGCCGACAGCTAACATCAAATTAAACGGAGAGAAACTCAAAGCCATCCCACTAAACTCAGGAACACTAAACTCAGAAACCCACTCTCGCCATACCTCTTCAACATAGTGCTTGAAGTTCTAGCAATAGCAATAAGACAACATAAGGGGATCAAGGGGATTTGACTTGGAAAGGAAGAAGTTAAACTTTCGTTATTTGCAGATGATATGATAGTGTACATAAGTGACCCTCAAAACTCCACCAAGAAACTTTTACAGCTGATAAATACCTTTAGTAATGTGGCAGGATACAAGATCAACTCCAAAAAATCAGTCGCCCTCTTATACACAAAGGATATGGAAGCAGAGAGGGAAATCAGAGAAGCTTCACCTTTCACAATAGCCACAAACAGCATAAAATATCTCGGGGTAACTCTAACCAAGGAAGTGAAAGATCTATTTGACAAGAACTTTAAAGCATTGAAGAAAGAAATTGATGAGGATACCAGAAAATGGAAGGACCTCCCTTGCTCTTGGATTGGGAGGATCAACATAGTAAAAATGGCAATTCTACCAAAGGCAATTTATAGATTCAATGCAATTCTCATCAAGGTCCCATCAAAATTCTTCACAGATCTTGAGAGGACAATAATCAATTTTATATGGAAAAATAAAAAAATGAACAGAGAAATAAGGGAAATAACCGATGTTATATGACTCAAAAGGACTTAATAGACATCTATAGAATATTCCATCCTAACATAAAAGAATATACCTTCTTCTCACCACCTAATGGAACCATCTCAATAACTGACCAAATACTCAGTAACAAAACAAACCTCAACAAATACAAAATAAATTCAAACAGCCCCATGTATCTTATCAGATCACCATAGTTTAAAACTATAAGTCAGCAGCAATACTAATTCCAGAAAGCCCACAGACACATAAAAATTAAACAATGCTCATCTGAATCATCAATGGGTCAAGGAAGAAATAAAGGGAAAATTAAAGACTTCCTAAAACTCAATAAAAATGACCACAAAACATACCCAAATTGATGGGATACAATGAAAGTGCTATTAAGAGGAAATTTCTTAGCACTAAATGCCTACATAAAGAAGCTGGAAAAAACCAACAATAGTGAATAAACAGAACATCTGAAAACTTTAGAACAAAAAGAAACAAACTCGCCTAAGAGAACTAGACAGCAGGAAATAACCAAATTGAGAGCTGAAATCAACGAAATAGAGACAAAGAAAATAATACAAAGAATCAATGAGACAAAGAGTTGGTTCTTCAAGAAAATAGAAAACCTTTATCCAAACTAACTAAAAGGCAGAGAGAGAATATCCAAATAAACAAAATCAAAACAACTCTGAGATTCCATCTTACACCTGTTAAGAATGGCCAAGATCAAAAACACTGATGACAACTTATACTGGAGAGGTTGTGGGGAAAAGGGAACACTTCTGCATTGCTGGTGGGAATGCAAGCTGTTATAGCCCCCTTGGATGTTAGTGTGGTGATTTCTTGGAAAATTAGGAAACATCCTTCCTCAAGTCCCAATAATACCACTTTTGGATATATATCCAAAGGATGCTCAATCATGTCACAAGAACATATGCTCAACTATGTTCATAGTATCTTTGTTTTGTCTTAGCCAGAACCTGGAAACAACCTCAATGCCCTTCAGATTAAAAATGCATAAGGAAAATATGGTACATTTACACAATGGAGTACTACACAGCAGGAAACAATAACAACACATTGGATTTTGCAGGCAAATGAAGGGAACTAGGAAACATCATTTTTGAGTGAGGTAACCTAGACCCAGAAAGACAATTATCACATGTACTAAATCATAAGTTTAAACATAAAGCAAACCAGCCCACAAATCACAATCCCAGAGAACCTAGACAACAATGAGGACCCTAAGAGAGACATACATAGATCTAATCTACATGGGTAGAAAAAGACAAGATCCCTGAGTAAATTAGGAGCATTGTAACCTTGGGAGAGGGTTGAAAAAGAGGGGAGAGGCAGAGAAGGAGGCAGAGAAAAATGTAGAGCTCAATAGAAAAAAGGATACAACCAATTTGATGAACAAAACCCAGTCAATGACAGAGAGTGCTGAGAAACTATCTGATAAAATTCGTGCTATTAAATGTATTCATCAAAATCTGTTAAACAGTTATAATAGATTGATGGATAAAATGTCTCTCCAGAAGGTAATATGTATACTATAAAAATTATGTCCAAGGATGAGACATTATCTTTACTGGACAGACTTCATACATTGGAATCAATGAGGACATTAAAACAAAATACCAAACAGGAGATCCAGACTTTATAAAAGGCAATGGTGAAAAGATTTAAAAACATTAGAATATTTATCAAATTTAATGACCAGGGACAAAAGGTTCAAGGACAAAATTTAGCCTTATCAGTAGGTACCAAACTCTGGGATAGTTTGCCCAGAGTTCTAACTGCCTTTCCTGTGACCGCCTCCAAAAGGCCACCTGGCACCAAGTACTGTACCTTAAGGTAATCAAAGAATATACATGGGAACCCAAACGTATGAGTAATCTAAAAAAATTAAGCAAACAATATTTAATTATAAAATACATTCACCCTTGATTAGGAAAATAATCAAATCATAAGTTTCAAACCATAAAGCAAGTCCACAAGATTGGCCTCACCTAATCTCACCTGTCCAAGAAAATAGACCACAGCTTCTTTAAAAATTTTATTTTGGGGGGGAAAAAAGCAAAAATTTTAAAACAAAAAAAAAAGCAGAAGAACTTGAGATTTCCCAAGATCAAATTCTGGGCAAGAGGTATTACTCTGATCGTCAGGATCAGGCTCTTTACAATGAACACAATTTCCCTCTATGCAGCACAACAGCTTTAAATGCTTGGGACAAAATTCAAAACCAAAAAAAAGTTAAATCATATATTAAGGTCAAATAGGTCAGAGATAACCTTTAGTGACTTTTTACAAAGATTAACTAAGGCTGTACAAATACAAATAACAGAAACAAAAGCTAGACATGTATTCAGTGAATCGTTGGCTTTTTTTAATATTTTTTATTGAAAAAAAATTTTCCGCCTCCTCCCTGCCTCCCATTTCCCTCCCCGTCTCCCTTTTCCCCCCTCCTCCCTCTCCTCTCCCCCTTCCTCTCCAGTCTGAAGGGCAGTCAGGGTTACCTGCCCTGTGGAAAGTCCGAAGTCCTCCCCGCTCCATCCTGGTCTAGGAAGGTGAACATCCAAACTGGCTAGGCTCCCACAAAGCCAG
>NW_026068304.1:67854-71869 GCF_014885135.2 Alexandromys fortis
TACCCTACAACAGATGGGCACAGGCGATCGCTTCCTATGTATAACCCCAGCAGCACAGACATTAAGGGCAACATTGAATAAATGGGACCTACTGAAACTGAGAAGCTTCTGCAAAGCAAAGGACACTGTCACTAAGACAAAAAGGCAACCCACTGACTGGGAGAAGATCTTCACCACCCCCGCAACAGACAAAGGTCTGATCTCCAAAATATATAGAGAACTCAAGAAGCTAGACGTTAAAATGCTAATTAACCCAATTAAAAAATGGGGCACTGACCTGAACAGAGAATTCTCAACAGAAGAAATTCAAATCGCTAAAAGTCACTTAAGGTTATGCTCAACCTCCTTAGCGATCAAGGAAATGCAAATCAAAACAACTTTGAGAAATCTTTGGCTTTTAAAAATGCCAACTTAAAATACAGAAAAGATCCAATAGATAAATGGATCTCACATAGAATAAATGTTAAGACATTTGACTATAGTACTAAAGGTTGGGTTAAAAAATTTCAATTGCATATAAAGACACCAAAATGACAAACATTTTAATTGTGGTAAAATAAGGCATCTAAAAAATTGTAGACAGAAATTCTTGCATTGGCATCTGCCCATCTCTTTCTTCAAATGCAGCCAGGAGAGTCTTGGCATCTTGGTTGAATCTTTGCTGTGACTGACTCTCTGGGTGGATCTCCTCAGTGCAGGAGCAGTAACTGTTTCTGGGCCAATGACCAGTCTGGATGGATCTCCTCAGCACAGGAAATGGGACTCCTGGTAGTCCAAGGACCCCCACAGACAAAAGAGTGAACTTGGGGAGGGGGGCAGGGTCTAATGGAACAAAGAAGACCCTGCAGCAGAAGATGAAGGTGCACTGCACTCCCTTGTGGGGACCTTCCAGCCTGCTGGGCCGACAGAAAATCACCCCTCTGGGTGGATAGCCTTAGTGCAGGAGCAGGAACTGTTCCTGGGCCAAGGACCTTGCAGACAATAGGGCAAGCTTGTGTACTGTCGGATCACCATGGAATAAAGTTAGAATTCAAAAGCAATTCTAACCCCAGAAAGCCTACAAACTCATGGAAACCGAAAAGTCAACTACTGGAAAACCCCTGGGTGAAGGAATAAATAAAGAAAGAAATTAAAGTAAATTAAAGTCTTCCTTGAATTCAATGAAAATAAAGACACAACATACCCAAACCTATGGGACACTATGAAAGCAGTGCTAAGAGGAAAGTTCACAGCACTAAGTGCCCACTTAAAGAAAACGGAGAAAGCACACATTGGAGACTTAACAGCCCACCTGAAAGCTCTAGAAAAAAAATAGAACAGATTCACCCAGGAGAAGTAGAAGACTGGAAATAATCAAAATGAGGATTGAAATCAACAAAATAGAAACAAAGAAAACAATCCAAAGAATCAATGAAACAAAAAGCTGGTTCCTGGAGAAAATCAACAAGATCAACAAACCCCTATCCAAACAAATCAAATGGCAGAGAGAGAACACGCAAATTAACAAGATCAGAAATGAAAAGGGGGACATAACCACAGACACAGAGGATATTCAGAGGATCATTGGATCTTTCTACAAAAGACTGTATGCCACAAAATTGGAAAATATGAAAGAAATGGACATTTTTTAGATAAGTACCACATACTAAAATTAAATCAAGACTTGGTGAACAATTTAAATAAACCTGTAAGTCAAGAGAATTAGAAGCACTCATCAAAAACCTCCCCACAAAAAAAAAAGCCCAGGACCAATGCAGAATTCTACCAAAACTTCAAAGAAGAGCTAATACCTATACTCCTTAATGTGTTTCACAAAATACAAACAGAAGAGTCATTGCCAAACTCCTTTTATGAAGCTACAGTTACCCTGATAACAAAACCACACAAAGACTTAACCAAGAAAGAGAAGTACAGACCAATCTCACTCATGAACATCAATGCAAAAATTCTCAATAAAATACTGGCAAACCGAATTCAAGAACACATCCAAAAAATTATCCATTATGATCAAGTAGGCTTCATCCCAGAGAGGCAGGGCTGTTTCAACATACGAAAATCTATCAATGTAATCCATCATATAAATAAACTGAAGGGAAAAAAATGTGATCATTTCATTAGATGCTGAAAAGCATTTGAAAAAATTTAACACCCCTTTATGATAAAGGTCTTGGAGAGATTAGGGATACAAGGTTCATTCCTAAATATAATAAAAGCAATATATAGCAAGCCAACAGCTAATATCAAATTAAATGCAGAGAAACTCAAAGCCATTCCACTAAAATAAGGAACAAGACAAGGATGTCCACTCTCTCCATACCTCTTCAATATAGTACGGGTACAAGATCAACTCCAAAAAATCAGTTGCCCTTCTATACACAAAGAACAAAGAAGCAGAGAGGGAAATCAGAGAAGCTTCACCTTTCACATTAGCCACAAATAGCATAAAGTATCTTGGGGTAATTATAACCAAGGAAGTGAAATATCTATTTGACAAGAACTTTAAAGCATTGAAGAAAGAAATTGAAGAGGATACCAGAAAATGGAAGGATCTCCCATGTTCTTGGATTGGGAGGATCAACATAGTAAAAATTGCAATTCTACCAGAAGCAATCTATAGATTCAATGCAATCCCCATCAAAATCCCAACAAAATTCTTCACAGACCTTGAGAGAAAAATAATCAACTTTATTGATTGATAACCAAAACAATTTTATACAATAAAAGTATTTATGGAGGCATTACCATCCCTACTTCAAACTATATTACAGAGCTACAGTAATGAAAACAGCTTGCTTGGTATTGGCACAAAAACAGAGATGTTGACCAATGGAATCGAATCAAAGACCTGGATATTAATCCACAAACCTATGAACACCTGATTTTCGACAAAGGAGCTAAAATTATACAATGGAAGAAAGAAAGCATCTTTAACAAGTAGTGCTGGCATAACTGGATGTCAACTCATAGAAGAATGAAAAATGATCCATATCTATCAGCAT
This sequence comes from Alexandromys fortis, assembly GCF_014885135.2. NCBI lineage: Eukaryota > Metazoa > Chordata > Mammalia > Rodentia > Cricetidae > Alexandromys > Alexandromys fortis. The sequence continues at coordinate 70,854 of NW_026068304.1, forward strand.
GCACAAAACTCAAGCCCAAATGGATTAAATACCTCAATATTAATCTGACTACAGTGAACCTGATAGAAGAGAAAGTGGGAAGTAGTCTGAAACACATGGGCACAGGAGACCACTTCCTACATAGAACCCCAGTAGCACAGACAATAAGAGCAAAATGGGACCTCCTGAAACTGAGAAGCTTCTATAATGCAAAGAACACTGTCATTAAGACAAAAAGGCAACCTACTGAATGAGAGAAGATCTTCACCAACCCCACATCAGACAAAGGTCTTATCTCCAAAATATATAAAAAACTCAAGAAACTAGACATGAAAACTCTAATTAACCCAATTAAAAATGGCGTACTGAACTGAACATAGAATTCTCAACAGAAGAAGTTCAAATGCTCAGCAAATATTGGTTGAATAAATAATAAAAATGAAATAAAATTTTTAGAAAAAGAAATAAAGGAATGTTTGAGAGAAAAAAATTCACTGTGATAGAAATAAACTATATGAAATTTTCAAAGAGTAAATATATTATAAAAAGAAATAAGATAATCTTAAAATTATAATCATTTTAAAAATAAGATCATTAATTATGACCTGAGTACTTAGTTTTGGCAATTTTGGCAAAAAATTCAGATGAAATTTTTGTACTTGAATTTATTTAGTTTTTTTTATTTCTGGCTTTATTTTATATGCAGTGTGTTTAAAATTCTCTTTCATATAATTTTACATTTAATTGAATATAGAAATTATAATTTTATGCCATATTTTATATGCCCCTCTCAGTTGTTCCAATATGTATACACTCTATGAGAAACAGCTAAAAATAAAGAGAGTATATATGAATTAGACCTATGTACATATTATACAGGTCTTAACATAAAAATTGTAGTGTAGACAAAAAACTCCTAAAAATAATATCTCCTCTAAAAATGACAAAAATAGGAAAACAGCCTTCAGATATATGTAAGAGGTGTGACAAAAGCTGCCATTGGACCAATAAATATAGGTCAACTAAAGATAGACAAG
>NW_026068304.1:79982-82960 GCF_014885135.2 Alexandromys fortis
GCAGAGAAACTCAAAGCCATTCCACTAAAATAAGGAACAAGACAAGGATGTCCACTCTCTCCATACCTCTTCAATATAGTACGGGTACAAGATCAACTCCAAAAAATCAGTTGCCCTTCTATACACAAAGAACAAAGAAGCAGAGAGGGAAATCAGAGAAGCTTCACCTTTCACATTAGCCACAAATAGCATAAAGTATCTTGGGGTAATTATAACCAAGGAAGTGAAATATCTATTTGACAAGAACTTTAAGTCTTTGAAGAAAGAAATTGAAGAGGATACCAGAAAATGGAAGGATCTCCCATGTTCTTGGATTGGGAGGATCAACATAGTAAAAATTGCAATTCTACCAGAAGCAATCTATAGATTCAATGCAATCCCCATCAAAATCCCAACAAAATTCTTCACAGACCTTGAGAGAAAAATAATCAACTTTATTGATTGATAACCAAAACAATTTTATACAATAAAAGTATTTATGGAGGCATTACCATCCCTACTTCAAACTATATTACAGAGCTACAGTAATGAAAACAGCTTGCTTGGTATTGGCACAAAAACAGAGATGTTGACCAATGGAATCGAATCAAAGACCTGGATATTAATCCACAAACCTATGAACACCTGATTTTCGACAAAGGAGCTAAAATTATACAATGGAAGAAAGAAAGCATCTTTAACAAGTAGTGCTGGCATAACTGGATGTCAACTCATAGAAGAATGAAAAATGATCCATATCTATCAGCATGCACAAAACTCAAGCCCAAATGGATTAAATACCTCAATATTAATCTGACTACAGTGAACCTGATAGAAGAGAAAGTGGGAAGTAGTCTGAAACACATGGGCACAGGAGACCACTTCCTACATAGAACCCCAGTAGCACAGACAATAAGAGCAAAATGGGACCTCCTGAAACTGAGAAGCTTCTATAATGCAAAGAACACTGTCATTAAGACAAAAAGGCAACCTACTGAATGAGAGAAGATCTTCACCAACCCCACATCAGACAAAGGTCTTATCTCCAAAATATATAAAAAACTCAAGAAACTAGACATGAAAACTCTAATTAACCCAATTAAAAATGGCGTACTGAACTGAACATAGAATTCTCAACAGAAGAAGTTCAAATGCTCAGCAAATATTGGTTGAATAAATAATAAAAATGAAATAAAATTTTTAGAAAAAGAAATAAAGGAATGTTTGAGAGAAAAAAATTCACTGTGATAGAAATAAACTATATGAAATTTTCAAAGAGTAAATATATTATAAAAAGAAATAAGATAATCTTAAAATTATAATCATTTTAAAAATAAGATCATTAATTATGACCTGAGTACTTAGTTTTGGCAATTTTGGCAAAAAATTCAGATGAAATTTTTGTACTTGAATTTATTTAGTTTTTTTTATTTCTGGCTTTATTTTATATGCAGTGTGTTTAAAATTCTCTTTCATATAATTTTACATTTAATTGAATATAGAAATTATAATTTTATGCCATATTTTATATGCCCCTCTCAGTTGTTCCAATATGTATACACTCTATGAGAAACAGCTAAAAATAAAGAGAGTATATATGAATTAGACCTATGTACATATTATACAGGTCTTAACATAAAAATTGTAGTGTAGACAAAAAACTCCTAAAAATAATATCTCCTCTAAAAATGACAAAAATAGGAAAACAGCCTTCAGATATATGTAAGAGGTGTGACAAAAGCTGCCATTGGACCAATAAATATAGGTCAACTAAAGATAGACAAGGCAACCCAATACCATGAAAAAAAAAAAACTCCTTGGGGGGATTCTCACAGGTTCCCATGAAAAACATGGTCATATCTCACCAAAAAAAAAATAAAATCTAGTGCCTACTATAAAAAACCATATCAGTCTAAATAATAAAATAGACATTGAGGAAAAATCAAAGACTCTGGAAGAATATAATGTTACCTTTGCAAATAATAAAATTTCTGTCTAGTTATTTCAGGACTGGGAACAAACAAGCAGCCTCCCACAACACACATAAAGATGGAAAATACACAGAGAGCCTGAATTATGTATATTATTGTGTTTTCTTTGAATTTTGTGACTATGAATGAGCTAACTACAGAGAGCCTTAGATTTCATTGAACAGGCTATAAGTTAAATTGACATAAAGATATCTTGGCTTCAAAATTTGAATCTAAGGATATGTTGCTTTGGAAAAGAGGTTCTGTTTTTGTCTTTACAGAAGATGAAAACCTGTGGATTTCTTCCAGGCTAATATGGTTTGATAGAACAAGATCACCCAAAAGTTCTCCGTGAACCCTAAAAATACTTTGTCCAACAAAAAAACAGGAAGCAGGGTGGAGATGACTAGACACAAATTCCCAAAATGATTGTTTATAAACGTTTGTTTTCATTTAAAGGGAGTTCATTGTAAATGGTTAAATGGTCACAGTCAATCTCTCTCTAAAAATAAGAGGGAGGGCAGCAGGCACTGGAGGCACACATTTAATCCCAGCACTCAGGAGGCAGTTACAGGCGGATCTCTATGATTTTGAGACCAACTTGGTCCACAGAGTGAGTTCCAGGACTGGCTCCATAGCTACTGAAAAATCCTGTCTCCAAAAACCAAAAGAGAACCTGGAAACAACTTAGATGCCCCTCAAGGGACAAATGGATAAAGAAAGTGTGGAATGTATATACATTAGAGTACTACTCAGCAGTAAAAAACAATGATATCTTGAATTATGCATGCAAATGGATGGAAATAGAAAACACTATCCTGAGTGAGATAACCCAGACCCAAAAAGATGAATATGGTATGTACTCACTCATTTGTGGACTCTAGCCATAAACCAAGGTCATTAAGCCTATAGTTCACAAGCACAGAGAAGCCAAATAAGAAGGTGAACCCAAAGAAAAACATATATAGATCCTCCTGGAAATTGGAAGCAAACAAGATTGCTGGGCAAAAGTTGTGAGAAAGGGGGTGG
>NW_026068304.1:84268-90540 GCF_014885135.2 Alexandromys fortis
GGAACTCACCAAGGCCAGCTGACCTGGGTCTGAAAAAGCCTGGGTTAAAACCGGTCTCACTGAACATAGCGGACAATGAGGACTACTGAGACATCAAGAACAATGGCAATGGGTCTTTGATCCTACTGCATGTAGTGGCTTTGTGGGAGCCTAGGCAGTTTGGATGCTCACCTTACGAGACCTGGACGGAGGAGGGTTTTCCTCGGACTTCCCACGGGACGGAGAGCCCTGATTGCTCTTTGGGCTGACGAGGGAGGGGGAATGGATTGGGGGAGGGGAGGGAAAGGGGAGGCGGTGGTGGGGAAGAGACAGAAACCTTTAATTAATTAATAAAGAAATAAATAAATTTAAAAAATGGAAAAAAGAAAGAAATATGATGAACTTAACAAAGAAATTCATACAATAGAAAAGAGACTAGTCAGATGGCTGAGACCATTGTCCATGAGTTAAATATTCAAGGCAGCATAAAAGCATCTATTCATTTCAGAATATAAAGTGCTCCATCACAGTAGGTCAGAAGAGTAGGCATCAAACCAAGCTGACAACCCAAAGGAAATTTACTACTTCTTGGACAGCAGTCACTCCCATAATCTGTAGGCCAAGGGGGATGTGTTCTTAAGGAGACCCCTTGCCATAGTAAACATAGGAAGTGTGGTTTGGCTGCCTGGGTCATTGCTCTCTCCCAGATGTGGTCCTGTAGATTCACCTAAGTTTCCCTTCAGGTCCCCAGTGTAGGCCACTGAGATCACTGATCATCTGTGCTTTGTGGCATCAAAGTGACTCGTTAACAACTTTTTAATGACGACACAGCCAGTAACTGTCCATTAGTACATCATTTAGACTGAAGACCGAGTTCAGCCTGACAGCAGCAGCACATTGGAATGAAGAGAGTAGACTTCTCTTGGAAAAAGTCACCAGGCTTTTACTGTTGGGTCTCCAGAGTTTTTTGCAGATCCCAGAGACTGTGATTCTGGATATAGGTCTGGAGGGACCAGGGGCTTGGTGGAAGCATGGGAGAACAGAGGCGAGTGATCCCAGGCTAACCACAGCTCTCAGCAGAGAGAAACTCTTGGGGAAATCAGATGCTCAAGTACAGTGTCTTTGTTTCCTAAATCTATTAAACTCTACATGTTCAGGAAGACACTGGCCTTCTTCTTCCTTCTTCCATAGATATCTTAGACAGCCCATCTATTCCCAGACTTTTAACAAATCACCCTTGTGGAGATGAAACTTGGGCATGGATCAGTGGTGGAGTCTCCTACTCGACTTCTCTGCATGCAGTAATGGTGAAGACTCACACGCACACACACACACACACACACACACACACACATACATCTCATTTTTATTCCACTCTATTTGATGTATCCAGGGTTCATTTTAAATTCATTTGGGGTAATCTGTCATTATTATGCTCAAAATTTTTATACTTCCCATAATCTATAGAATAAAATATATTCTCACAATGCATTTTAAGTCCAAATACTAGCTTACTGCTCAAAGGTCAGTTCTTGCCTTTATCCACTCAATTATATTCATACTCAATTTTTTCCCTTTTAAAAATGCATTTTTAGCTTCTCTACTGTCCCATACTATATTCCCAAAGTCAGATGCCTTGGTTGACATTCTGCATGCAATCCTTACTGGTCATGAAAGTTCATACAATGGCTCTAAGTTCCCATCCTTTCATTATTTAATTTGTAAATGTAATACAGTAATAAATTCTATGTGTATATTATTCAATCTATAATGATAAAATAAGAGAAATAGAACCTAACCACTGACTTATGTGATCTCTTGATAAATCGGTTATAGAAATATGACTTGTTATATATTGAATTGCCACAAATGTTGTTTCAAGTTTGTCATTTATCTTTAAAATACTGAACAGAAATTTATTCTTATCAACCTGTTAATCTAAATATAAAAATACATCAAAGTGAATAGGGTATAAATTATGGAATAAAGTATAAAATGCAATTGCTTCATTAAGAGAAATAGTGAAATTAATACATTGGCAGTTTTGACATTCGTAGATAAAATATTGTATTTTAAAATTAATGTATTTGCCTTAAGTTAAGTATAATATTTGTAGCATTCACTGACCTAAACATATAGCATATCTTCTAATGCTGTTAAGCCTTCATTTATAGCACAATCCTTAATGACTTCAAAGAAGCCCATAGTAAATCAATTTATGTCAAATGTTGTTCCATCTATTCTTTTCATTCTTTAGTTGATGTTACAATATCATGACAGATGATAAAAGGCAAAATCTAGAAAACACACCTCTCCAAATTTAATCTAAAATTGTAGAGCATACCTAGTTCAAAATGTCATTAGTATATAATTTAAAATATATTTGGGTTTGACCTATAATTTTTAACATAACTGAGTAAAATACTTTTCATTATTGAAAACTATCTATTGTACACCCACGACACATAATCAAATATCAGTTCACTGTGTCAGCATGAACTGATTTCTGGGTTGTCTAATCTGTTCTCTTGGTCTTCATATTTGCTTTTATGTCCTTTTGCATGTTTTTCTACTCTTTGTAAATTTGCCACATAGCCTAGATTTTTAATTAAACCTTTCTAATTTTTAATTTTCATTCAGCTTTTATTTTTAAGTATTCAAAAGCAATTTCTTAGGAACTGATTCATGTTTCTCAATATGAAGGTTGCTGCCCTGTCTGCTTCTATATCTACATTCTAGTACTAAATCTGAATGACTTTTCTTCACAGTTGTCTACAGCTCCATTCAGTATTTACAACATCTTCCACATGAGATATACTTGTATGCTGTAAGTTTAGCTAAACTTTATTGTACTCTCGTTATGCTTTCTATTCTTATACATAAATTCTTATATTTGGAGCATGTCTGTACTTCACTTGTTTCTATTTTTGAAATTTATTTTTGTTATAATATTTTCATAATTGCATAAAGATTTTTCATGCCTATGTTTTAACCAACTTTAATTTCTCAATACCTAAAAAGTACTAACTGTTTGTGTTAGGGGTTCTTAATCTTCATATGTGTCCTCCAAGATACAGTATGCTTTCGTTATATTTCATTAAATTTTTTGATTCATTCATAAATGCTATATTTGTATAATTTCCACCTCTAGTAGTTATTTTATACCTATTTAAAATTAATCTCTTTCATTAGACTCTGGACTTCAATGCGCCCTCACACATCATCAAACCAGTTACTTTACAAGAACTGAATAAATTTTGAAACTTTCATATCATTTAGAATCTACCTTATACATTGTGTAGTTGATGGACTATTGAATGTTTGCCTTTGAAATTTCATGGTAATGTTTCTCAGAAGTTTAACAAAAAATTAAGGAAATTGTTAGTGCAGGGGTTATTCATTTGTTGGGATACTTGTGGTTTTCCATTTTAAATTGTTTGAAACCTATTGCACACATTAATTTTCCGCCTTCTTATATATTATTATTCTGAAGATCTTAATTTTAAGATAAAATGATGATGCAACTACTGACCACCAATTGTCAGTTTGGGCTCTGATATATTGAAGATGAAGATGCTAGAATTGGTATTAACTGAGAAGGTAAAAAACAATTACAATTTTCTAAGTTGAGGTAGTCTACAGTTCTTACATTTAAGGTGTGGCATTAATCTGACCCACTAAATTAGTTTTTAGGCATGCCTCCTCCTTTTCCTCCAATGATGCAAATCACAATATAATAAATAGTAATTTGTCAAAGTGTTCTGGAGGCACAGGCCGGAGGCACTCATAAAAATACCTGTCAAATTTGTCAGTAGATAAAGACTGAAACAGTAATATATTGATGAAGGGAAATAAATATAATGTACAAATAAAATGTTCATATTGTTTTTCACTTGATTCTACTTCTTTGCCTCAGGAACCTTTTCATTCAGCCTATTTACTTAGGTAAGTTCAGTGTAACAGAAGGATGAAACTACATAAAAACGCTCAATTTGTTTTATAAAATGCATAATTTTTTAAAAAAATGAATAGAATAAAGAAAATGATTAACAATATCACAGTTTTAGTGTTTGCTTTATATCTTTGTCTTTCTTTTTAGGCAGCACAAGGTCTGTTTTCTTTTGAAGGGTCTGATTTTAACTCTTTCCCTGCCAATTATCAGGAGTCTAAAAAACAAATCCAGAATCTGATTTGGACAATCAAGAATCTATGTCCTTGAGCACATTTAAAACTTATGTTCATGCCCATGGCTGCAGGAAACTGGTCAAGAATAACTGAATTTGTTCTCATGAGCTTCTCTTCCCTGCCTACTGAAATACAGATCATTCTCTTCCTGGCATTTCTAGCCATCTACCTAATCACTCTGCTGGGAAACAGCCTCATCATTCTGGTGACACTGGCTGATCCCATGTTGCAAAGCCCAATGTACTTCTTCCTCAGAAAAATGTCCTTCTTAGAGCTTGGCTTCAACCTGGTCATTGTGCCCAAAATGTTGGGGACCCTGATTGCCCAGGACACAAGCATCTCCTTACTTGGCTGTGCCACTCAGATGTATTTCTTCTTCTTCTTTGGAGTGGCTGAATGCTTCCTCCTTGCCACCATGGCCTATGACCGCTATGTAGCCATCTGCAGTCCCTTGCATTACCCAGTTATCATGAACCAAGAGACACGGGCCAAACTGGCTGCTGCCTCCTGGTTTCCAGGATTCCCTGTAGCCACTGTGCAGACCACATGGCTCTTCAGTTTTCCATTCTGTGCCAACAACAAGGTGAACCACTTCTTCTGTGACAGCCCACCTGTGCTGAGGCTGGTCTGTGCAGACACAGCACAGTTTGAGGTCTATGCCATTGTAGGCACCATTCTGGTCGTCATGATACCCTGCCTGCTGATCCTGTGTTCCTACACTCGCATTGCTGCATCTATCCTCAAGATTCCATCAGCCAAAGGGAAGCACAAAGCCTTCTCTACCTGCTCCTCACATCTCCTCGTTGTCTCTCTTTTCTATGTATCTTTAAGCCTCACTTACTTTAGGCCTAAATCAAATAATTCCCCTGAAAGCAAGAAGTTGCTGTCATTGTCCTATACTGTTGTGACTCCCATGTTGAACCCTATCATCTATAGCCTGAGGAATAATGAGGTGAAGAATGCTCTCAGCCGGACCTTCAACAAGGTCCTGGGTCTCAGAAGCCACATCACATGAAATTGCTTTCCCCTCTTTCCATGTCCACTGGAGTTACACCCAATTGTTTAATGGCTGTTAGGAAGCTCAGTAGAGACAAAGGACATAGAGGTCATTGATATCCATCTATGCTTCTCTGCCTTCCTATTGTGTGAACATTTTTTTCTCACCAGAGTAATTTGAATTATTGGTACTCTGTGGCCAGTTTAAGGTATTTATTTTGCAAACAGGCAAGAAAGTAAACTGTGTGTGATTCCTTCTAATGTGCACTTGGAATCATATACCAGAAAATTCAGTAAAAAGCATCAAAAGTCATTCTGGTCCCTTGTTTGGCTTTAACTAGTCTGGTTCCAGGTAAGAAGGAACATTCCTATTCTTCTACTGCATGTTTTTTTTATTATTTCCTTTTATTTCACTTTTTCCTTAGGTAGGCAGTTTGGGACCTCAAACAGAGGAGGGTCAACTACTAATGCCCATGCATATTTACATAGCCTCACCAGTGTCATTGGCTCTTCCCATAGGCTACTTTGGCCAGGTGGAATAACCTAATCTACAGTTCTCCCAATTCCATTTTTAGGTTATAACCCTTTGTTAAAAACAATTGCAAATTTTCACATACTATCTGTTGTGATACTGTCCTCAGCAGGGTTCCCATGGACCCCTGCAAATGCCAGCAAAGGTCCTTCTAAGAGCACTAGTGTATTGAGCATAGTGATTTTGTATTTTAAAGTTATATGCATTGTCAGCATGAAAAGACAAAAGCCCATCACAAGTGAATACATTAATCAATATTGAATGGAGGAGGGTCATTTGTCTATGGGTTACTTTCATTGGTTAATAAAGAAACTGCATTGGCCTTTGATAGGACAGAAAGTTAGGTAAGTGGAGTAGACAGAACAGAATACTGGGAGAAAGAAGCAGATTCAGGCATTCGCCATGCCTCTCCTACCCAAGACAGATGGTGGTTAGAATGTTCCCTGTAAGCTACCACCTAGTGGTGCTACACACACTAATAGAAATGGGTTAATCAAGATGTGAGAGTTAGCCAATAAGAGGCTGGAACTAATGGGCCAGGCAGTGTTTAAAAGAATACAATTTGTGTGTTGTTATTTCC
>NW_026068304.1:91088-96880 GCF_014885135.2 Alexandromys fortis
AGCACAATGTGCTATAAGTCAAACATTGTAAAATGATATAGTTATGTAGAACATTCTGGGGAAATGTATATTCAAGTAAAGAGACCAGAAAACACCATAGTAGACATGCAGGTTCTTGAGGATAAAGTTGCAAAGAATAAACCTGGGCAGTGAGGACCAGATGAAGAAGGAAGTAGAAATAGGCTATAGTTACATGGTGTCTCCTTTACCCTTTCAACACAAGTTCACTTCCTTAACCATATGTCTTCACCTTGCTGTTGAGGGCAATCAACTCTTTTCTGAGGTTAAGCTCCAAGAACTTGCAATAAATATTTTGTTTGAAGAATCCAAAATAAATGTTCAAGAATCTGCTTTGTAATTGCTTTTAACTCATAGCCTTAGAGAAGAAAATAAAACCACATGTTCTGCTAATATCTTGTCTTTGGAAAACTTGAAAAGTTTTTCCTCACATTTTACTTTGCGTTTATAACTTGAGGAAATAGTAAATGTCTCCATGACAAAATAAAGAGACATAGGTTATTACTATTACTAAATATGTGCGTGAATAACAATAAATTAACATTTTATGCCATTGTTTTCCAAAGTCAAGTTATAGTAATGGATATAATTAATAGAGAACAAGTTTAAATAAGTCATTCCTTTGTAGGTACTCTTCTACGTCCAACACTATAGAGAAATAGACTCATAATCAATGCTCTTACTCCTGGTAATGCAACCATGAATCTGGGCAAGTCTGGTCTTAAAAATAAACATGGAAAAGCATGAAAACTGGCTCAATGGTTGAGAACACTTGCTGCTCTTGCAGAGGACCAGATTTGGTTGCTGGCTCCCACACGTTGGCTCACAGCTGCCTCTAACTGCAGTTCCAAGGGATCGGATGCCCTCTTCTGTCCTCTGAGGGCAACATGCCCATGATGCATATACGTGCATACAGACAAAACACTCATACTTACAAAAATACATGGATATTTTTAAAAGAAACCAGAATAGAATACATTGTCCTAATTATGAAGTTGTTTCACATATTTTCCTCAATAGGACATTGTAGTCATACATATACTGACATATAAAATGACTCCAACACATGTCACACCTCCTTGACATAGCACTGATGTCTCAAGGTCTAACACTACCTTGCCTTCGTGTCTTCTTTTTCTCTAGGATAAATACATGTAATATAAACACAATTCTCCCCACCATACTTCCTTATTTTCCTCTAATGTCCATTAACTATGTCTTGTCTTATTTAAACTAGAGTTGCCACAATTATGTTCATATTTATTAGTCTTAATTTTTTAATTCTGAAGCATGACATGGGGTCACTTACGTTATATAGTCAACAAACCACTTATAATTTAGGAAAAAGAATATTTTACAACCCATTGTGAGATGATGTTTAAGTTAAGTCCTGTAATTGAGTTAAGAGGTAGGGAAATAGGACTCCACTGAACAAAACCACAAAAGTTCCAGGTAAAGAAGAACTTACACAGTGGAAATGCAAAAGAAACTGTGGTTGAAATTTTTATGTGTTGTTTTCCCTGCCTGTATGTCTGGGCAATACCGATGGAGCCAGAGGAAGGCATCGGATCCCCTTGCACTGGAGTTAAAGGATGGTTGGTAGCAACCATAAGGGTTTGAGGGATGGAACTCATGTCTTATGCAAAAATAACCACTACTCTTACTACTCTTAACCACTAAGCTATCTCTCCACTCCCAAAATGCTTTTTGCTAAAATTTTGTGAACAGGTGTCTTAAAAAATTTTTTTTGATTCATAGCCAGAGGTCAAAACAAACAGGAAATTTAATTGACCATGCTTATGATTTTAAAGTTTAATCTGTACACAATAAGTAAACTTTAAAACATTTTGGTCAAGACAGTGACTTAGGTAACAATAATAGCTGGGAAGCACACATTGAAAATAAGAAGAGCCAAAACAGAGAGACTGTTGTAATAGTGGCCTCATTCACATACCAGAAATCAGTTCAGATTTTAAATAACAATTTATATAAAATTTACAAGTTGTTTGAGCTATATTATGACAACTAAGGGAAAGGAGAGCACAGACTCCTCCCACAAATCTGGCATAAACAAGCTTGTTTATTTATGAAGTGTATCAATATTTTTAATTCATCATTAACAGCATTTGTGGAGTATTTATTCATATCTTATTGTAAAAGATTGATAATTTGTCTTTTCCTTTATTTATAATTTAGTATTTGTCTTGAGTAATAATTGGTAATAATTGTCACAGCCTCATTACACAAGATTGACAGCAACTTTGAAAAGGCTTCTTCTTAGCTTCATGAATATCAACTGAAGCTGTAGTGCCATCGTGTGGCTGAGAAGTTTATTGCGGTTTTTGTTTTGGTTTGATTTTGAGTTTTTGATTTTGTTTTATTTTGTTTTAGTTGAGGTTTTTCTCATCTTTTAGTTAGCCTACAGAATAACGGGCTTCATAATCTCTTTTCCACGAATATTAACAGGACCTCCGGCTGCAGCACAGAAAACAGACATCAACATGGTCTCCTGTGACAGCCCTGTTCAACACAGCTTCCCGAGGCTACACAGGTCATGTGTAACTTCATGGCTCCCCAAGGGACAACGTGCCCATGTCCATGATCACAACTGCTACAGGAGACCATGTTGATGTCTGTGATCTCTGATGCCTTCAGAGGACTTGCTGATGGCCGTGATCCATATTGGGACCCCGTGGGTTGTTACCGTTCTGTGCGTCCACAAAAAGCCACATGGATACTAACAGTTACACCAGCAAGGAAGCATCTGTCACAGTGGTATAGATGACTCCATGCTCATGGGAGAGACTTTGAAGGTTTCTGCAGTAATCCCCTCTCCTCAACAAAGAAGAAACAAACAGTCTAGACAGGTTGCCATTGAGGAGAGTCAATGTGTGATAAAGATGCTGAAATGTAGCTCTTCACAGTTCTTGGCTTTTGTCTGGAGTGGGGGGAGAATCAGTTTTCTGTAAGGGACTGGCCACTGAGAGTCTGACGATGCTCCAGTGAATATATGTGGAACACAAATTGTACTTGGTGTATTTGGTGGAGAACAAGGATTGGGAGGTTGGACCTGGGTCGAGTGGGAAGTGAGTGTGATCTGCATGTATAGCATGCAATTCCCAAATAATCAATAATAACATTATGTTGGGCAAACAAAAAAATTTCATTCCATATACGCTTTGTCTCTGTTGAACTATCAGGAGTGAGGGGCATTCTATATAGGTTCTATTTACATTTCCTTATGTCCAGCATGGTGAATATTTTTCTATCTTTTGCCTTCATATGATTCTTTAGGAAACTCTGTCCTTCATTTGCCCAATTATTGAATGATTAGCTCCTTAGCTATCAACAATTTTGGTTCTTTACTTACTCTGGATATTAACCTTCTCCTGGAAAACGATTACCAGAGATTGTTTCCCATCTTCGGAACTCTCTTGTGCTGTTTCCTTTGCCCTTCAGAAGCTTTGGAGTGTCCTATGATACTACTTGCAACTTCTTGCTGTTACTTCCTCAGTTGTGCTGTATTTCAAGGTGTTCTCTCCACTTTGTCCTCTAGTACTTTCAGATTTTCATAGGTTTACATTAAGGGTGTTGACTATTATTGAATGAGACAGAGAATTCTAGTTTAACTTTTCTACATAGGAACAAGACGCTGTCTTCTCTCCAACACGGGTATTTCTATAACTTTAACACCTTTGTTGAAAATCAGATGCATTTTGTTGTTGTATATTTCTGGGTTCTATAATCTATTTGTGTGTTTATGTGTTGTTATGCCAAAGCATAGACTTTGCAGTGTATTTTGAAATCAAAATTTTTGACTTATCAAACACTGTTATTGTTGGTGTTGTTGTTGCTCAGGACTGCTTAAGCTATTTGGGGTCTTTTGAGAGTGGGTTCTACATGGATTATTTTCTCTATTTCTGCAAAAATCACAGTCTTAGGGGGATTTTATTGAATTTATAATTTGGTTTTAGTAACATAACCATTATAACTATACTAATTAATTATGCAACCTATGAATGGAAAGTCTTTCCTTATGGATAATATAAGGACAGATGGAGGGTTGAATTTAGCTCATGATCTATTGTTTTTAAATACCCCAAGAACATTAATCTAGAAACTAAAATGCCTAGGCTTTGATACTGATCTTGTCATTAATCAGCTCTATAATCTGGGAAATTTGCTTGGAATCTCTTGTGCTTTACTCTCTTCTTCCATACAGAATGACAATCATATTCCTTCTTAACAGTTTCATTGGGAGAATTCTTGAGTCAGTGTGTGCAAAACAGTTTAAAAATGATTCTAGGTACATAGTAATTTCAATAGAAATGTAAGTCATTGTGGTGACATGATTACATGGTATTTAAATTAGTGAAGGAGTGAAAATAATATAGGATAGGGCCATGGAAGAGAAAACTTGATGGGGATAAAGATGTAGAGGTAGCAAGAAAACAGATATTGAAAAGATTATATGCCAACTTGTTTGCAAACAATATTGTGGACTATAACAAATTAATTTAGGATGTTAGGACAAAGAAATAGTAAGATCTGGATATTTAGAAATAGCATTTTGACAGTTACAAAAATGCATAGATAACAAGGGGAAATGGCCTGTAAGACAGATAAATCAAAAGAATTTTGTAATGGAGCAGAAATAGGTAAAGGAGAGTCACTTCTTTATCTCAGAAGTTGAAGTCTCCCATCAATACAAGTCATCAGAGTTGGTACAAAGCAAAGCCGGGAGCCCAAAGGAAATCCATTCTGGACAGCAGCCATTCCTTAAACCTGCAGACAGCAGGGGCTTGGGATTTGGAGGTGGCCTCTTGCCAAGGTAAGCTAATCATGAGATATATTTCTGCTGTCTGTGCCATTAGCCTCTCCAGATCTGATCCTGTCTATACTCCTAAGGTTCCCCCAGGTCCCATTGTAGGCCACTGGGAGCCTCTGTCAACTGCTCTCCCTGTGCAGCAGAGTAGCTCATTAAGAACTTTTTAATGAGTTCACAGTTACTGCTCATTAATAAATTGAGTAGTCTGCAGCCCCAGAGACTAAGGAAAATCAGAACAGAAGTCAGTGACAACAGTACTCAGTCAAAGAGTAGCTGGGTCAGAGTGAAAAGAAAAAACTTCTCTTGGAGGCCTCCAGACTTTTACTATTAGATCTCTATGGTCCTTGGCAGCTCCTAGAGACTGTAACTCTGAAAATACAGACCTGGAGGTACAGGACTTTGGTGGCATAAAGGGAAGACAGAGTCCTGTGATCCCAGGCTTGCAGCAGCTCTTTGTCTAGAGAGACACTTAAAGAAGTCAGGTGCTCTTAAGGCTTTCTGGAATGCTGTGGATTAAAGATGTTGCTCTCAGAACTATTTAATGTTCTGTCTTCTATATCTATAGATGCTCTTGTTGTTTCCTCTTCCTATCCAAGCACAGAGTCCTTTTTTCCTAAGCTATTTTAGTCTGTGTTCTAGGGATCCACTAGCCTTCCTTCCTCTTTGGCGTGCATCTCTCAGACAGCCCAGCCTTTCCCAGGGTTGCAATGAATCATCCCTATGGAGATAAATCTCAGGCATTGACTTTACTCCCTACAAAGATCAGGAGTGGAGCATACTATTTGGCCTGGCTGCCTTCAGTAATGATGCAAGTTTACAAATCCATTAATCTACTCTCCTTAGCTTCCCTTGAATGCTTTCTAAATTTGCATATATCAGTCACTATCATGCATAAATGCATTTTCACTCTCTTCAGAATTAAACTAATCTTCTTAGTCTGCCATAT
>NW_026068304.1:105148-109701 GCF_014885135.2 Alexandromys fortis
TTTGGACTTTCCACAGGGCAGGGAACCCTGACTGCCCCTCAGACTGGAGAGGGAGGGGGAGAGGAGTGGGGGGAGGGGGAGAGGAGAGGGAGGAGGGGGGAAAAGGGACACGGGGAGGGAAATGGGAGGTGGGGAGGAGGCGGAAATCTTTTTTTCAATAAAAAATTATATTAAAAAAATTTCAAAGAGAACATAACATATGGTATCCAGATTCTCTGTGTGTTTTCCATCTTTATTTAAAACTCTGTTTCTTTTATTTTTATTTTTTAATTTTTTGGCTTTTTACGACACGGTTTCTCTGTGTATCTTTGTCCTGGAACTCACTCTGTAGACCAGGCTGTTCTTGAACTCACAGAGATCCACCTGCCTCTGCCTCCCAAGTGCTGGAATTAAAGGTGTGTGCCACCACACCTTGAACTCACAGATATCTGTCTGCCTCTGCCTACCAAGGGTTGGGATTAAAGATGTGTGCTACCACATGTTAAACTCACAGAGATCCTTCTGCCTCTGCCTCCTAAGTGTTGGGATTAAAGGTATTTGACACCACATCCAACTACACTCTTTCTTTTCTATTTTAAAGACTCCATCCTTTTTTTCATTCCTAAGCCTACATATACTTTTAAACACACTGTAAATTGTTTAGAGGCTTTTTTGTCTGAAACTATCTTTACTGTATCTCTCTTTTTCTGGCCACATAAGTCTTTAATTTGCTGAGCAATGTCGCTAGGATTAAAGCTGTTGCTTTGATGGCTAGATTCACACCATTTCTTACCTTTCTGAGAATCTAGCTTCATGGTGGAGGTACTGGCTAGAGCCATGTTTATTGCCACAATGTATGGCATTTCAAGGTCTGTGCAACCACCAAGAAGCATGTTGTAGGTTTTTCATAAACACCACTTAAATGTTTTATGGCAGAGCCTCTTAAAAGAGCTGCAAGGTTTTGCAGCTAAAGCTAAGTTAGGAAGCCTCTCTTAAATGAGAGTGCTTGCCTCTAGTAAGCAGAGCCCACCTGTTTGTTGAGAGAGGTTTCTGTCCCCGCAGCCATTAAGTCCCAAAGAAGCACACAGAGGTCTACATTTATCATAAAATGATTGACATATTAGCTCAGGCTTCTTATTAACTCATAACATATATTAGCCAATAATTCTTGTCTGTGTTAGCCATGTGGCTTGGTACCTTTTTTGGCGAGGCAGTCACATCTTTCTGTCTTGCTTCCTCTGTGGCTGGGTCACAACTGCTGATGGCACTTCCCTCTATTCAACATTCTCATTGCCCCACCTTTACTTCCTGTCTGGTTGCCTCACCTATACTTCCTGCCTGGCTACTGGCCAATCAGTGTTTATTAAACAAGTACAAGAGACAAATCTTTACAGGGTAAAACTATTGTCCCATGGCAAGTGAGGGCAGCTTAACACTTGTGTCTTTATTTCTAAAACAAAATCTAATGTAACTTTAATTCCAAAGGATCTGATACTCCCTTCCAGCCACTATGAATGCTACACTCACATATGCACATAAATATGTGTTTATAAACAAAAACCTTTATTGAAAGAAGATTTCTTTATCAACATTTTATGATTCTCTTCCAAGGACAACAGCTACTACTAACTTATTGTAGATTCTGTCTAAATTTCCTAATAACAAATTTTATTTATGTATTGATGATTTTCTTTTTATACAGTAAACACAGATGTGTTGTATCTATGTCTATATTGTTCTTTACCCTTTACATTTTTATTTATAGATGTTGTTCTCAGTATATGGTGTGGGTTGGGAGTACATGAATGTCATGACATACATGGTATCAAAGACCAATTTTATGGAGATAAATCCTTCCATTCATTCACTTTTACATGGTTTCTAAAGATTGGACTTAGTTCATACAGCTTCCACAAAAAGATGCTTTTACCCCTGAATCAAATCAATGACCCATTTTCTTTACTTTTTGAAAATGAAGATTGAAAATAAATTTCAAGTTATAGACTAACAGAAACAGTTCAGTAGCACAACAAATTGTATCATCATAGATGGCCCTGCTGATCAAACCTATGTTAATTCAAGTCACTGATTTAGCCCTATATTCTTAGCTTTCATGACATTTTTTTTCTATTCTAGAATCACGTCTAGGATCCCCTTTCATATGAAAAGGTACTCTTTGCTGTGCCACTTTCTCAGATATTTCATTCTAGGCAGGTATTTTGAAAAATACCCATGCTCAGGATTTGTTCTGCTCTCTTTTCTATAACAAGGCTGGGTTTATGACTTAAGAGAAGAATTACAAGATTAACATGTCACTGTCATTGCATCCATCAAGGACACCTTATTCACATCTTAGGGCTATTGATCAGCCAGTGGAAGTAGTGTTTGTCAGGTGTCTGTTATAAAGTCACACACACACACACACACACACACACACACCACACACTTGTGTGCACATATATGCACATGCACACACTCACACTTCCATACTCTACTCTTTATGGGAAAGTCTCTGTTCTGAGTCTCCAGTCAAAAGGTGGAGAATTTGGCTGGAAGGGTGCCTGGGTAAACCTCTTGTTACACAAGCTTAAAGACTTCTGTCCCAATCTCCAGAACCCATGTAAGGCATGGTAGCATGGGGTTCTTCTGTGATCTCCTATTGTGTAATGTGAGGTGGAGTCAGGAGACCCCTAGAGGCTGGAAGACGAGTTTGCCTGTCATATAGAGCAGAGAACAACAAGGAGACCTTTCCTCATACAATGTAAAAAGAAAATTCCAACACCTGAGGTTGTCCTATGATCTTCTCACATGCAAGATGGCACCATGCATTTGTACACACTATATATGTGCATATCATATGAACATACATACACACACACATATATATACACATATGTTGTGTGTGTATATATATATACACAAAGAACAAAACCCAAAATGTGAGACATTATATTATAACATTTGTGTCAACATAAATTCTTTGGAATCTTTCTGCAAAAGAAATGTGTTGATTCTATTCATTTAAACAAAAATGTGTTTATGTCAATATACACTCATGAAATTTTTACTATTATTATCTATTACTATTTTGATTTTTCCCAGAATTATTAAAGCTATGCCTATTGAAATCTCGTTGAAGGTGGAGAGGTGGCACTTGCTTAAGATTTCTTGCATCATACCACTCTTAGGAATATACCCAAGAGAGGCCTTATCACACAACAAAAGTATATGCTCTACTATGTTTATAGCAGCATTGTTTGTAATAGCCAGAACCTGGAAACAACCTAGATGCCCTTCAATTGAAGAATGGATGAAGAAAGTNTGGTTCTTCAAAAAAAGCATATTTTATTATCACATTTTTGTGTCTTTTCTCACTTTTTCTGACTACAGTCTCTTCCTTTTCTCCCCTCTACTCTATCGCAAGATGACTCTAACATTATTTAAGATTTAGCTACAAGTTTTCCTTTCTATGACTGCAATTGCACTCAACAAACCTAATCATCCTCCTTTATGCAAATCCTTTTTCAAATACCTTGTATGGATAGGTAGTAAGTGTTAATACATTGTACTGTGTTTTATAGATACAGAGGATACAGTGAGTGTTGACAGAGGTTTCTGTCCCTGCAGCCATTAAGTAACAAAGAGTCACACAGAGGTATACATTAATCATTAACTGATTGGCCTAGAAGATCAGACTTCTTATTAACTCTTATAACTTATATTAGCCCATAATTCTTGTCTGTTTTGGCCACATGGCTTGGTACATTTTTCGACGAGTCAGTCACATCTTTCTATCTTGCTTCCTCTGTGGCTGGGTCATGACTGCAGATGGCACTTCCTTCTTCCCAGCATTCTCATTGCCTCGCCTGTACTTCCTGTCTGGCTACTGGCCAACCAGCATTTATTAAACAAGAGACAAATTTTTACAGGTTAAAACCATTGTCTCCACAGCACTTCCCCCTCTCCATCTTTTTTCTTCAGAACAAGAACTCTGGATCTAATATCCTTTGTTTAGCTTTTTGTCCAGACCACTATCCATAACATATTATAACCAACACTCTAAACAAAGATAAGCCAGTTTTGGGAATATGGGCATAGTTTTCCAGGATTCTTCCTGTTGATTGGGGGCACTGATAATTTTATGTGGACCTAAAGAAAATTTAGCATTTTGGTCAAGTTGTGACTGGAGTATCCTGTGAGGTTGATCATCTCAGGCAGCAATCTTGAATCTGTTCTGGAGTAGAACTCAGACATCTGGGCCATCTGCTCCTATCAGAGATTTCTCAGGAGGTCTTCCTTGAGGAAAGCTGATTTTTCTTAACCAAGAATAAATCCACAGCCTCTCATTTCCTGTGAAAACAAAAGCAAAGCCTCTTCTACAAAGTAACATACATTTTGACTTCAATTTTGAAGTCAAGAACTTTACAAAAGGCCGGGTGAGGTGGCGCACACCTTTAATCCCAGCACTCGGGAGGCAGAGGCAGGCAGATCTCTGTGAGTTCGAGACCAGCCTGGTCTACAGAGCTAGTTCCAGGACAGGCTCCAAAGCCACAGAGAAACCCTGTCTTGAAAAA
>NW_026068304.1:115807-133200 GCF_014885135.2 Alexandromys fortis
CTCATCCATTGCTGGTGGGAATGCAATCTTGTGCAACCACTTTGGAAATCAGTGTTTCGGTTTCTCAGGAAATTCGGGATCAACCTACCCCTGGACCCAGCAATACCACTCTTGGGAATATACCCAAGAGATGCCCTATCATATGACAAAAGCATTTGTTCAACTATGTTCATAGCAGCATTATTTGTAATAGCCAGAACCTGGAAACAACCTAGATGCCCTTCAATGGAAGAATGGATGAAGAAAGTGTAGAGTATATACACACTAGAGTACTATGCTGCGGTAAAAAACAATGACTTCTCGAATTTTGCATGCAAATGGATGGAAATAGAAAACACTATCCTGAGTGAGGTAACCCAGACCCAAAAAGATGAACATGGGATGTACTCACTCATAATTGGTTTCTAGCCATAAATAAAGGTCACGGAGTGTATACCTGGTGAACCTAAAGAAGCTAAATAAGAAGGTGAACCCAAGGAAAATCATATAGTTATCCTCATCTATAATCATATAGTTAACCTTCATCTGGTGATGGATGGCGATAGAGACAGAGACCCACACTGGAGCACTGGACTGAGCTCCCAATGTCCCAAGGAGGAGCGGATGGAGGGAGAACACGAGCAAGGATGTCAGGACCACGAGGGGTGTACCCACCCACTGTGGCAGTGGGGCTGATCTATTGGGAGCTCACCAAGGCCAGCTGGACTGTGACTGAAAAAGCATGGGATAAAACCGGACTCTCTGATCATGGCGAACAATGAGGGCTAATGAGAAGCCAAGGACAACGGCATGGGGTTTTGATCCTACTTCATGTTCTGGCTTGGTGGGAGCCTAGCCAGTTTGGATGTTCACCTTCCTAGACATGGATGGAGGGGGGAGGACCTTGGACTTTCCACAGGGCAGGGAACCCTGACTGCTCTTTGGACTAGAGAGGGAGGGGGTAAGGAGTGGGGGGAGGAGGAGAAAGGTGGGAACAGGGGGAGGGAAATGGGAGGCTGGGAGAAGGCGGAAACTTTTTTTTTTCCTTTTCTCAATAAAAAAAAATTAAAAAAAAAAGATTTCAAGAGAAAAAAAAAGACTTCTTGCAATGTTTAAGAGCACTTGCTGCTCTTCTAGGGCACCCGTGTTCATTTTCCAGAACCCACATTGAGCATCTGACAACTGTTCCAGGGTCTCTAATTCCTTTCACCTCTATCAGAACCTACATTTGTGTACATATGCACACACACACATAATCATATAAGCTTACAAATAATAAAGAGAATCACTTAAAATGCTATCATTTAAAGCTCTTAGACACCTGGCATCTGTGCCTCTTTGACATGACTCAACAGTGACCTCTCTTTTATTTCCTTTTTACTTTTAATATTTTAAAAGTTATTTATTCCTTGATAATTCCATGCATGTGTGTAACATTTTTTATCATATTCAACTTCTTTATCCCCTCTACTTAGCTTTTGTTGTGAAATATTTATTTAACTAAATAATATTTAACAAAGATGTGCCACATTTGTTTAACCATGTAAAGATGTGTTACATTTGTTTACTTATATAAAGAGGTGTTGTTGTTTTTTCTTGCTTGCCTAAGGCACACAATTGGTTAAATAAAAAGTAGAATTGCAAATAGCAAGGGAGGACTTATAGGTGGGACTTCTAGGCAGAGAAAGTGAGTAGGAGGAGGAATTTAGACTCAAGAAAAAAAAAGAAAATAAGAAATCAGGGAGATGCCAGGGGCAGCCAGACAGACTCAGAGGAAACAGGAAAGTAGGACATACAGAAAAAAAAGAAATATAAAAATCCCTCGGGCAAGATATAGGTGAATAGAAACAAGTTAAATGAAGATTAAAAGAGCTAGTTGGATAAGCCTATGTTAAGGTTGAGGATTCGTGCTTAATAATGAGTCTCTGTGTCTTTATTTGAGAGCTAATTGGTGGTCTAAAGAAAATCCAAATACAAGCTCCCTCTCTCTTTTTCTAGATGCCTTCTAAGTCCCAATAAGTCTCTTTCTACATTTTCATGACACCACTTAGTTTAAATAAGTACTTTAAATAAGTACACATACTTATACAATCATGAATACAAGATTACTCAGGGAAACATAGGCAACTTACCAGCAGCTACAGTGCTGAAGAAAATTGTTCCTACTTCTTCCAGCAGCTGTTAACACCCAATAGCTCCTAAGCTTGGATGTAGCCTGATAAGTTCCCTATTACCTATTCTTCAATGTTGAGAGGCTCAATGATGTCTAAATATTATACAGACAACAGAGTCTAAGTTCAAGAATGTTGTGACTGTGTTGTAATGAGGAGACAGCATTTCACAGAACTCCTCCACAGTCTCTACCTCTTATATTCTTTCTACTTCTTTTTCCACAGTGTTCTCTAAGCTTTGGTGGAAGAGCCATGATACAGATGTCACATTTAAGGATGAGAATGAAACAGTCACTTATTCTTCATACTTAAACCAGGCATGGATCTTTACATCAACTTCTAGGTACTGAAAAGAGAAATGTATCTGGCCACAGCTGAGAGCTTTAGTAATCTACTGGTATAAACATAAACATACACTAAACTACAAAGGTGGCTCAACACTTGAAAGCTTATATTGTTCTTGTGGTAGACCAAGATTCTGTTCCTAGCACTCACACAGTGGGTCACAATTGCCTGTAACTCTAGTTCCAGTGGACTGATGCCCTCCTCTGTCTTCCAAAAACTAAAGACATGTACATAAAACATGTCTACTTGCAGGCAAAACATTCTTACACATAAAAAAATAAAATAAAATAAATATTTAAAAAGCAGTTTCATATATCCACTTAACAAAACAGCAATAGTTGGTGTCACTATTAGGCCTAGAGGTATTTTCTCCAGCCATGTCTCTTTGACTCAGGTTTACAGTACCAAGAATAAATTCCTATCTTTATATTAGGACTCAAATCCAAGCAGACTATCGTTGGTTACTCTCAAAACTATTGTGATGTGGGATTACCCTCTATATGCTGTGAATATCATTGGCTAATAAAGAAACTGGTTTGACCTGATAGGGTAGAGAAGTGCTAGGTAGGGAAAACTAAACTGAATGCTAGCAGAAGGAAGGAGCAGTCAGGGAGAAGCCATGTAGCCCCACCAAAAACAAATGCTGGAACGTTACCCAGTAAGCTAAAGCCTTGTGACAATATACAGATTAATAGAAATGGGTTAAATTAATATGTAAGAGTCAACCAATAAGAAGCTAGAGCTCAAGGGCCAAGCAGTGATTTAATTAATACAGTTTGTGTGATTATTTTGAGAGTCTGAACAGCCAGAAAATGAACAAGTGGCCAAGCAGCCTCATATAACAAATTGGCACTCCCTGAGTGCTAGCTAAATCCACATAAAAACTAAGAGGGCTTGAAAAGGAATTCTAGACACTATTTAAAAAAGTTTAGCACATATTTTTTTCAAATGGACTCTACTTGCTATTAGTATGCTGCAGCTCCTTGAAGAGAGGTCTTCCTGATTAAGAGGTATAGAAAAAAGCCGCACAGGTTTGAAATTGCAGATTCTGGTGCCTTGCTGCCAGCACAAATTCTTGCTCTTTCTGAAGACTGAGCGTTTAAATGGGGTTTGTGAACAGAGTGCTATAACTTGCTTAATGGCAAAATAGACCCACTGTGTATCTGAAAATGGGGCTGTGACTATGGCTCAAGCTAAACAGACCTCTGCCCCACCATATTGGACTGGGCAGAGCCAAAGAACAAAGCAGCCTTAGAAGCACTTAAGATTTTAAGAAGCACTTAGCATTTTAAGAAGCTATCCTAGTCAGAAAAGGATTGCAGATACACAGTAAAGACAAATTCAGATGAATAAGATCTCTAAATTCTCATAGGAGAGAAAAGAAAAAGAATATAGACATTTTTAAAAAGAAATAAGTGGTTTAACCAAGTCTTATAAAGACAGAGTACAGACAGTCATAGTTGAAAAGAGTAAGGATAATAAAATGAATATTAAAATTGTAGAAAAATAATAGAATAAGAAAATTAAGCCACATAAATATTGAATACACACAGAGAGTCTGAATTATGTATATTATTGTGTTTTCATTGAATTTTTTACTGTGAAGGAGCTAAGTATAATGAGACATTTCATTGTATGGGCTGCAAAGCTAAACCAGCATATATATTTTAAAGGTATCTTGATTTCAAAATTGGTCTAAGGATATATTGCTTTGGAAAGAGGTTCTTTTTTTTAAGCAGACTGGATGTGAGATTTATTACTGAACATGATTTGGTAGGGTACAGGAGAGCACCATGAAAGCCCTCAGGAGTGTAGGGCTCGCCACTTGTCCAGAGGACCACGATTAGGAATATATTTGACCCCACAGCCATCAGGAATGAGTCGCTTCTCAGGAATTATGTCTTCAAATTCATCGGCATTAAACTTAGTAAAGCCCCATTTCTTTGAGATGTGGATCTTCTGGCAGCCAGGGAATTTGAACTTGGCTCTATGAAGAGCCTCAATCACATGTTCCTTATTCTGCAGCTTAGTGCGGATGGACATGATGACCTGACCAATGTGAACCCTGGCCACTGTGCCCTGGGGTTTCCCAAAGGCACCACACATGCCTGTCTGGAGCCTGTAAGCCCCAGCACAGGACAACATCTTGTTGATTCGGATGACATGAAAGGGGTGAAGCCTCACTCGAATATGAAAGCCATCCTTGCCACAACTCTTTACCATGTATTTGTTGGCACAAATACAGGAAGTCTCCAGAGCTTCGGAAGAGAGTTGTTCATATTCATCTGACACCATGTGGCTACAAAGCGGGAATTCATCAACTTTTGCCTTCTTCCGTCCCAAGTCAAAGACGCGGATTTTAGCATCAGGGACACCTCGGCAGAAGTGAGACTTTGGGTACGGCTTGTTCTTACAATACCAGTAATACCGGGTGGGGCGGCGACCCATGATGACAATAGGACCATCGGTAGCAGACAACTCACTCACCACGCCGGAGGAAAGAAGTGAGGTTCTTTTTTTGTTTCCACAGAGGATGAGGACCTGTGGGCTCATTCCAGACTAATGAGGTTTAATGAACCAAGAGCCCCTGAAAGGTCACTGTGAACATCCCCAAAAATACTTCACCCAATGAAAATCAGGAAGCAGTTTGGAGAGAACTACACCCAAATTCCCAAGTATTGTTTATAAATGTTTGTTTACATTTAAAAAGGTATATAATATAGAAATGAATAATTTGCATTGGTATGGATCTTGGTCTATTGATGCATATTATATTTCTGCTCTTGGTTAAGGTATTGAAATTGTTCAGTTAATTTTAAAATTGAATGTATAATTAAGAAATATAGGTTAACAGATACTCATCTATAATAGTCAAGCTTGTAGTCATGTTAGGTTTTCTAGATATATAGAGATATTATTTCAGTTAGATAGATGTTCTTTAAACCTTTCAGAGACCTTCAGGATATGGCATTTAAAATATTTTAAGAACTTGTGACTTTTTATAACAATGAGCAACATCTGATTCTGGCAACACCAATTACTTCAAGAGGAATATGGGCAATGAAGAGACCCTTTTGGAGTTTGCTAACCATGTGGACAAGAAATTGCTGTCTTCTGGACTGTTTGATGTTATGTTGTATGAACTGGACATGCAGAACCCACAGAGAAATGACTGCTGAACTTACCTAAAGGTGAGAATGCCCATGAGGGTTTCTGCTTCATGAAAGAGTCTACTAGACATTCTGCAGAACACAGAAAAATGTGACTGACAAACTGCCAATATAGGCAGAAATGTCTTTAAAATTTCCTGCTTCATGGAAAAGTCTGTTGGATACTATGGACTTGTAGGCTGAAGATGGATGCCCCAACGATACTGAAGAACTTTGGGTAACTGTCCCAGCAATGAGATGTCCCTGTCAATTCTAGAGTTTTGGAAGTTGCTTACAATGCACTTCCTGTCAACTTAGGTAATATCACATCCATCTGGAATCTTTGATGGAGCTTAAGAATAGATAGTTATGATTATAGTTTTCCTTAGTTATGATAAAAGATAACATAGATATAAATATTGTAACTATAATTCTTATTTGATACCCATTTTATTATATGTAATTTTACTGTGTTAAAGTTAACACCTTCCTTTTTATTTAAACAAAAAGGGGGAAGGGATATGGTGTTTCCCTCTGTATGCTGTGAAAACCATTGGTTAATAAAGAAACTGGCTTGGCCTGAAAGTGTAGAGAAGATCTAAGTGGGAAAAACTAAAAAGAATACTGGGAGACATAAGGAGGAGTCAGAGAGAAACCATGTAGCCCCACCGGAGACAGACACCAGAACTTTGTCCAGTAAGCCACAGCTTTGTGGCAATACACAGATTAATAGAAATGGGTTAAACTAAGATGTAAGAGTTAGCTGATAAGTAGCTATAGCTCATGGGCCAAGCAAGATTTAATTAATACAGTTTCTGTGTGCTTATTTCAGGAGTCTGGGCAGGTGGGAAATGCACAAGCAGCCAAAACAGCCTCCTATAACATGATTGTAGCACTATTTTTTCTGTGAGCACATCTTACCTGGAAGTTCTGTATTGTAGCATGAGCTTCTTCCAGTAGCTGTACAACACTTTATAGCACCATGAAAATGTAATAGTCAGGTGGAAGATTCCAGTTAAGTTCCAGTTTGATTTATCTGTGTTCTATAATCAAAGTATGGAGTGGCTTTATAAGTAATATGTTATTGTCTGTGGTGATTTGGAAGAAACTGTCCCCAAATGGAGTTCCACTATTAGGAAGTGTGGCCTTGGAGAGTAGGTATGGTCTTGCTGAAGGAAGTGTGTCACTGTGGGGGCTTGCTTTGAGGTCTCTTTTGCTCAAGCTTCACTCAATGTAAGACTGAGACCACTTAGAGTTGCCTTCTGGTGTAGCCAGCACCAAGTGTAGCTGCATGCTACCATGTACTGCCATGATGATAATGGACTCAACCTCTGGAAATGTGAACAAGTCATCTCAATTCATAGTTTTCACCATGATCATAGTGATTTTTCTCAGCAACAGAAAGCCTAACTAAACACTGTTGAACTATGGTGGACAACCAGAAGTGATGTCAGAGTACCCTCTGTGTGCAGTGATTACCATTAATGAATAAAGAAACTGCTTTTTACCTATAGCAAGGCAGAACTTAGGTAGGTATAAAAAGCTAGTCTAAATGCTAGGATAAAGGAGGGCAGAGTCAAAGAGAAGCCATGGAGCCTCTGAAGATAGATGCAGGGAACTTTAGCCGGTAAGCCAGAGCCACGTGGTGATACACACATTAATAGAAATGGGTTAAATTAAGATGTAAGAGTTAGCCAATAAGAAGTTAGAGCTTATGGGCAAAGCAGTAATTTAATTAATAAAGTTTCTGTGTGATTATTTAGGGTTCAAGCTAGCAGGGTGGCTAGGAACACACAAGTGACCTTTCCTCCAACACAGGAGCATTATCAATAGTCAGCTTTCTTTGGAGTGCCTCCAGACCCTCCCTCAACAACAATTTTAGGAAGATGGCCCACTCCTGGCCCTATTTTTGTTTAATATCTTATGGCTTCTGGGAGTAATTGAGAATCTTTTTTAATTATATTTTTATAACAACATAAAGTAGTGGTGCTACTTATAGTATTTCATTTATCCTTAATGCTAGTTAACCCCACTTTTTACCATCTATTCTCCTCCATATTCTTATCTCCCTTTAGGATTTTTCCACCCCCAGTTTCTGACCCCCACTTTCACATGAGATATGCTATATTTCATTTTAGTATTTTTTAGCATTTGCTCTCCAAACCTTCAGGGCATCCAAGTTCATATCACAATTCCTACTCAATCCTGAAAACAGCCAGTACTTCAAAGAACACCAATTCTTTTCATGGAAAGAAGAAGATATTAGACAATTCTGAATATTATGTTGTGGTAGTGTGAATAAGAATGACCCTCATAAACTCATATATTTGAATGCTTAGTCACCAGAGAACAGAACAATTTGAAAGGATTAGAAGGATTAGGAGGCCTTGTTAGAGGAGCTGTGGTGGTGTTGGTGGAAGTGTATTACTAGGGGTAGGCTTTGAGGTTTCAAAAGCCCATAATAGGCTTTCCCTTTGCCTGATGCCAATGAATCAGGATGTAGTTCTCAGCTACTGCTCTAGGACCACATGTGCCACCATGTTCCCATCGTGATGATAACAGACCAACCCTCTGAAACTGTAAGCAAGCCCCAAATTAAATGTTTCCTTTCATAACAGTTGCCTTGATCATGGTGTCTCTGTGCAACAATAGAATAGTGATGAATATCCAGATCTTCATCTCAATTTTAACATATTAATATACATTTACAGTAATAAATTTATGTTTATTTATAAATATAAATGCTCCTGTTGGTGGATTTAAAATAATTTCTATATTGTTTTGAAATTTAATGGGGAATATTTATGGTTTTGAAGCTTAAAACAAAATTAGGATTTTGCTATCAGTAGTAAAATAACTTTGAAAGCCTCAAATTAAATCTTTAATTCTTCCTTTCTTGGTAAACAACAAAAAACAGATGACACAGGTGTAGTCCCAAAGAATCAGGAGGGACAGTGGCCTCTAAAAAGGCCGTTTGGGTCATGTTCAGTGTCAATTTCTGGCCAGGAAGAAAATATTGGTGAAGGCCCAGATAAGGAATGGATCCCAATCAAGCTTATTCACACAGACAAGAATATGAAGCTCAAGTCCCTTCCCTCTGTGCCCATCAAGAATCTGAGATTATTGACTTTTTCTTGTGGGTCTCCCTCCAGGATGAGATTTTGAAGATTGCACCATTTCAGAAGAAGATCAAGTTCAATGCCTTTGTTGCTATGGAGATTACAAGGCTCACACTGAATATTATGTGTTTCAAGGAGGTCATCACTTCCATGTGGAGTATTGTCACCTTGACCAAGTTCTCAACGTCCCTGTGCAAATACTAGTAAGAAGAAAATGTAAACATGCACCACACTAACCAGTAAAACATGACAGTACACTAGACTCTGTGCAGATAAACCTTATCCAAGATCTAAAGGCACTGGCAACTCAGATGATACTAATGGCCAGTTCTGATGATGCCTCATTTCAGCCAGGGACTGTATTTCCACACTGGACAGCTTGATCAAGACTCTTACGCCATCTTCAAGACCTATAGCTGCCTGACCCTTGACTTTTGGAAACATAGTAATCAAGGTTTCCTGTCAAAAACTAGCCAGTTTGGATGTTCACCTTCCTAGACATGGACGGAGCGGGGAGGACCTTGGACTTTCCACAGGGCAGGGAACCCTGACTGCTCTTTGGATTGGAGAGGGAGGGGGGGAGAAGTAGAGGGAGGGGGAGGAGAGGGCGGGGAGGGGGAGAAGAGTGGGGGAAAGGGGAGGGAAATGGGAGGCTGGGAGGAGGCGGAAACTTTTTTTTCCTATTCTCAATAAAAAAAAAAAAAAACTTGCCTGCCATCTTTTAAAACTCACCCCAGTGTTGGAGGAGGCCCTTCTGTTCATGTGTCACTTTCATTGGTTAATGAATAAAGAAACTGCTTTGGGCCTGATAGGGCAGAACTCAGGTAGGTGGAGAAGACAGAATTGAATGCTGGAAAGAAGGGCAGAATGAGAGAAGCCATGGATCCTTCTGCCTGAGATGGACGCAGGTTAGAATCTTGGAGTAAGCCACTGGCATGTGGCGATCCACAGATTAATAGAAATTGGTTAAATTAAGATGTAAGAACTATCCAATAGGAAACTAGAACTAAAGGGCCAAGCAATGTTTTAATGAATACAGTTTCTGTGTGGTTATTGTGGATGTAAGCTAGCCAGGTGACCAGGACAAACAATGGCTCCTGTTCATTTGTTGGCCCAACGTGGCCAACTAACTCCACATAAAACCTAAGAGGGCTTAAAAGGGAATTCTAGAAAAAAATAAACTTCTTGCTGCTTGTTGGTTGCTTGTGGCAGCTCTTAGAGAGATTTTCTGGATTCAGCCATAGAAGAAAAAAGATGTGACAGTTTTGAAATGCCAGATTTCTGAGCTATGCTGCCAGTGCAAACTCTGACTCTTTTGGTAGACCAAGCACTTGGATGGGTTGTCAGCATTGTAGTGCATGCGGCTAGCTTGATGGCAACTTGGATTGACTGTGTGCTTGGAATTGGGGCACTGGGCATGTCTCAGAGGAGCAATCAGCTCTGCCATGCTGAACTCTGCAGAGTGTAGGCAGGAACTACCTATTTACCATAGTAACAGCGCAGTTTAAGTTTTAGACTGGGCAGGCAAACAGGTGTTACCGTTTTATCCCTACTAACAATTTAAGATTTTAAGAAGCACTTAGAGTATTAAGAAGTGTTCCTGTACAGTAAAAAATTACAGACTCACAATAGGACAAATTCAGGCATATATGACCTCTAAATGGGTTACAGTGTTGGATGGATGTATGTAGGCTTACGAGAGAGAAGAAAAAGACTATAGTCATAAAATAAAGTTAATGCTTTAAAAAAGGGTAGAGTATTTAAAGAGACAGAGTACAGATAGTGATATATTAAAAGGAGTAAAGAAAAATAAGCCAGGTAAAAATGGAAAATTCACAGAGAGTATATTACTGTGTTTCCTTTGAATTTTTTGACTGTGAAGGAGCTAAGTACACAGAGTCATTTCATTGTATGGGCTGCTAAACTAAACCAGCATATATGTTATGAAGGTATTTTGACTTCAGAATTTGGGTCTAAAAATATGGTGCTTTGGAAAAGAGGTTCTTCTTTTGTTTTCACAGTAGATGAGAATCTGTGAATTGCTTCCATGCCAATATGGTTTCATGGACCAAGGCCTCCTGAAAGGTTGCCATGAACACCCTCAAAAACTTATTTCACTCAACTGCTGACTGAGATGAACCTAGCACATAGGATACACCATGAAAGACCTGATTAACAGAACCCCCATATATCGTGAAGCAGTTTGGAGAGGAAAAAATATACCCATATTCCCAAATATTGTTTATGAATGTTCTTTTACATTTAAAGAAGGATATGATATAGATATGAATAATTTACATTGATATGGATCTTGGTTTATTGATATAAATTTAGGTCAATTTTGTTCTATGTATATTTCTGCTCTTGATTAAGGTATTGTGTTTGTGTAGTTCATTTAGAAAATACAATGTATAATTAAGAAATATAGGTTAATAATCATCTATAGTAGTCAAGTTTGTATTCATGTTAGTTAGATTTTCTAGATGTGCATAGTTATATTTCAGACAGGCATTCTTCATATCTTTCAAAGACTACAGAATATAGCATTTAAAATGTTTTTAATAACTTAGGGCTTTTCATGATAATGAGATGCATCTGCTCCTGGAAGCACCAGCTCCTTCAAGAGGAAAATGGGCATTGAAGAGGCTCCTTATGGAGTTTGCTAGCCATTTGGGCAAGAAACTGCTCTTGCCTAGACTGGTTCATTGGACATGCAGTACCCACAGAGAGATGACTGCTGAACTTGCCTAAAGGTGAGATGATCCTTCTGGGTTCCTGCTTCATGAAATAGTCCATGAGACATTCTACAGGATACAGAAGAAAGTGACTGAACTGTCTTTGAAATTTCCTGCTTCATGGAAAAGTCTGCCTGATACTATGGGCCTGTAGGGTGAAAATGGGTGCCCCAATGGTACAGAAGAGCTTTGAGCAAATATCCAGGCAGCAAGATGTCTTTGTCAGTTCTAGAGTTTTGGAAGTTGTTTATGATGCACTTCCTGTCTACTTAGGTAATATTATATCCTTGTGGAGTTTTTGATGGAGTTGAAGAATAGGTAGATAGTTATAGTTTTCATTACTTATGATAAAAGATAAAGTAGATATAAATATTGTAATTGTAATTCTTGCTTAATGCCTTTTTGTTATATGTAATTTTAGTATGTTAATGTTAAAGCCTTCCTTTTTGTTTCAACAGAAAAGGGGAAATGGTATAGGAGGTTCTTCTGTTCATGTGTCACTTTCATTGACTAGTTAATGAATAAACAAACTGCTATGGGCCTGATAGGGCAGAACTTAGGTAGGCAGAGAAGACAGAATTGAATGCTGGGGAAAGGGGCGGAGTGAGAGAAGCCATGGATCCTCCCACCAGAGACGGATTCCATTTAGAATCTTACCAGTAAGCCACTGACACATGGCAATAAACAGATTAATAGAAATGGGTTAAATTAAGATATAAGAATTAGCCAATAAGAAACTAGAGCTAATGGACCAAGCTGTGTTTTAATGAATACAGTTTCTATGTGGTAATTTTGGGTGTAATCTAGCCAGGCTACCAGGACAAACAAAGGTTCCCATTCCTTGTAAAAGCCCAGGGTCTCTAAGCACAGGATCCTATCTCCAGCTATAGCTACAATATAGAATTTTTATACCAGAAAAAATTAAGCTTGCTTACAAATTAATTTAATTCCATTTTATTTCTGTCTTGAACTGTTGACTAGCTCCTTCAAAATCTAATAGCCTCCAGTTACCTGAATGATTAGGGAACAAATGTCTCCTCCTTATACATTTTCCTGGAGAATGATAAGCATAGAACAAGGTAACTAAAAATGGAAAATCTAAAAATAAGATCTACCCTCGAGGCCCCTACAAAGGAGAAGAAAGCCATCCTGGTACATAGGCTCAGACTGACAGAAAGAAAGGCAGGGGACCCTTTCGTCATTTTAAAGAAAAATGGGACAGAGAAATAGGAAAGATAGAGAAGTGGAATGGGTCATATGCTGTGGAAAAATACATAAAGCAAGAAATGTAGAAAAGCAATGGGCATATATTGGAGGCCAGCTTATCACCTGGGTCAGTTGTGATGGTGGTGAGGAGTAAACTGTAGAGGGATAGCTGCTTGCCACCTGGGCCAGTCATGATATCCTGATCACACTGCTACCTAGGACCATGTCTAGATCTGTGGTCCAGCCACAGACTGGCCTATTTTGAAGTCAGTGGCCAGTGTCACTTCAGTTGGCCTTAGGATCCATGCAAGATGAAATCAGAGGGCTATGCTAAGTCATCCCTGCCCTTCACTATGCTGGGAAAGCTGGCTCTGGTTCTCACTGGCCACTCAGTAAGTGAGCAAGACCCTGCATTTAGGCAATAGGGGCCCCGCCCCTCACCACAGTTGAGGATGAGCCTACCCTGAGGGTATGTATGTAAGGGAGCTGACTCCATCCCATACCCAAGGCAGTTGGCCATAGTGGCTCCATCTGACCTGCCTGGATAATACTCAGGTCCACAACTATTCTGTTTTGGTTTGTTGGTTTTTCTGTTGTTGTTGTTGTTGTTCTTGCTTTTGTTTGCTTGCTTTCTTACCTTG
Source organism: Alexandromys fortis (assembly GCF_014885135.2). Taxonomy (NCBI): domain Eukaryota; kingdom Metazoa; phylum Chordata; class Mammalia; order Rodentia; family Cricetidae; genus Alexandromys; species Alexandromys fortis. The sequence goes on from NW_026068304.1 coordinate 129,153, forward strand.
TTTTATCTTTTTTGTGGGTACAGGCTGTAGTGATGAGGTTGGATATGGGTGGACTTGGATGTGAACAGAATTGGGGTGCATGATGTGAAACACTCAAAGATACAATAAAGAAGTTGTTTTGAAAAAGAAAAATATCTACATATTTAGGACAAATTTCCCTTATAATTTTCTGTCTCTTGCCTCCTGAACTTAGAGAAGCCACTGAACCATACTTACTTCCAGTCTACCTGGAAATCCCACTACACATGGACTAAGCTTTGGATTAGGGATCTAGTTCACTTGGTGGTGTGCTTATATAGTGTAAGTGAAGCCCTGGTTCAACCCTAGAACTGTACACATTGAGCATGGTGGTCCACAACCATGATCTCGGTATTTGGTAAGTCATGACAAAAAGAACAGTTCAAAGTCAGCTCCTTTGTGACTCAAAGGCCATCCTGGCCTACAAGAGAGCCCATTTCAAAGAAAATAAACAAAAGTATAAGCCATCTAAACAAAAGAACCATAACTGTCTTACTAGTATAACTGAATGGGTAAAAGAGTGCCCAATCTGTGATATTGTGTGATATATTTATTAAATTTATAAACTGTCACCTTTTTAATGGATATATGACATTTTATTTAATCATAGAATCATTTCTATAGCATTTCATAGTGTCCAATGAGAAAATTATCTTTACTAAAAAAATGAGCTGAAGCTCAGAGTGTTTAACAAAACTGCTAAGCACCAGAAGCAGAGAGTCCCAGAGCAAGGATTGAATTTAAGACATTCAGCTGCAGACTCTTACATGGTGGTGATGCTTCCCTTCACTACAGTTTGGTTTTCTTTCTTAGGGTTTATCCTCTTGGCACTGGAACTTCATCACATCCTCAAGGTACAATAGATTCAAGAAAGTTCAGGTCCCATGGGCAATAAAAGAAAGTCTAGTAACACCTGAGGGAAAGCAAGGTTCTAATCTCTTCATCTAACACCAAATATAAAAGAGAGACTGCTAAGGACAATTAAACCAGGGGATTTCTGTCATCTGCTTCAGCTTGTTCTGACCCTGTAAGTTCAGTGTAGTAGACTAAGCATCTCTTAGAATTTTCTTCTGCCTGCTGCAGCAGGGTCAGTGTATCTCAGATAACATTTTTAACTATTAAGAGAATGAGTATTGGTAAATATATAAGACGGAAAACAAATGAGTTTATTGCTGATTATGCTACTTAAATATTGTCACTGATTCTATGATCTTGAACAACAAACATGCAGAAATTTTCAGTCTTCTAAAACAAAACTCTTATTGACTCATTGTAAGATATGGTCATTTAACATGTCTTCATTATTATTATTGCCATGTTAATAGTTGTTAGGTAGCACTCAAAGTAATTAGTTCACTTAAGCAGAACCTCTATTAAAAGGCATTCAAAGCTGATTGATATTCTGGATCTGACAGATTTTTTGGTTTGGCATAAAATTCTGTTTATAATTTTACGTGAATATAGTAGTTTTGTGGAAGATATCAAAACTATGTCAACAAACTGTTGTGATGAAGATCTTTCCAAACATCCAGTCACCCCTCCTCACAAAGGATTCCTTTACAAAGCTACTTGTTTCCATTTTTTGAACCATGAATTGTATTTTAAAGATACAGCCTTCCGTTTTGCATTTCTTATTTTACTTTCCGAGGTAAATTTGGTTTTGCACAAAGTTGCAGGAAATGGGCCAGTGAAGTCCAGTATAGCCTTTCTGCCAAAGATAATAGCTTTAAAAACTGAAATATAATGCCAGACCCAGGATGGTAATATTTCCTTAAAAAATGGGTGACGGTAAGAAATTTCTTTTTTTTCTGAGTTGTGATTTTTATGAATATTTTTATTTACTTTGCATTGTTTGTTTTTCTAATCAGGCCACTTAAAAGAATTTTACTTATTCACCCCAAAATGAAAGACAGATGAGTGTATTATAGTCAATGTATAAACATTTTTTAATGATAATTTGTATGGCAGAGTTGACTTTTGCCTTTCAGTGGCAGTTAGAAAGTTTCTACTTGACAGTTTTCTGCTTGCATTATTGATTCTTTTACTGTGTTATAAGACTTTTTTGGAAAACTCAAGATATTGCCTGTTTCAGGAAAATCTTTGGTCCATATGACCATACTAATTCTGTGATAACAATTCTCTCCTCCTCTGTAGATGCCTTGGAATTTTAAAGGCAACCTTGATATTTCAATCACCTATCAATAACATTAAGCTTTCTTCATCGAGCTTTTCTATTGCTTCAGAATTGGTTGGCAGTGAACACTCATGAGGAAGGTGAGCATGCAACCTGATTATACACACAGCTTTCATCCCTCTCTTCATTTGCACTATACCACCTGGTCTCACAATTGTCAGTGATCATTCTACATGATGCACATGAACAAGTCATTCTACTGCCCCAACGTTCAGGTGGTTTCGTCATCTATGAAATAAAGTCCAAATGAATTTGCATGGAAAAAAATATAGGAGTATAAAATACCCATCCAACAGTATTATTTTTGCTTTTTATTGCATAAATGTTGGTTTGCTTATTTTGTTTTATTTTTGAGACAAGCATTACTCTCTAGCCCAGGATAACCTGGAATTCATGGTTTGGGTTAAAATCTGCTTTATTACAGGAGTAGTAGAGAATACCTTTCTTTCCAGCAGTAAGGAGGTGGATGCAGAGGCAGGAGAATTGTGGGTTTGAGACCAACCTGGGCTACACAGTGAGACCCAATCAGAAGAAAAATCCTGTCCCTACCTTGCTTTTCTACTATTTCTCTGAGTTGTGTGATCACACAGGAAACAGAAATTTCAGGGAGATGGGATACATAAACTGTTTTCAACAGATGCTTACACACCAAACACCTCTCAAAGTCAAAATTCATGAAAAGTAGAATGTCAGCTTGCCTATCTACTATTGTAATTCTATTTCCAGAGGTTTAGTAAATGCCTATTTAGTGGGGGTTTTTTTTGAAATTATTAATAATGGACATATTTCTCAAAAGTTTGTGCATTTTCAGAGCCACCACAATTCCAAAACTGTATCCTTCAATGTCCCTTCTGCAGACTCAGTGATCTCCCTATGCTTGTCCTTCCTACTTGTGAATGTGCAAATGGGGAATCCACTTCAGAGGCTCACTCAGGCATGGCTCAAATAAGCACTAGGAATTTGTCCTATTTTAACATATCCTGATTTTTGCCTCTTTCATAAAACTAATCAGCAATCTGGAGGGCTAGGGGAGTTCAGAATCTGTCTTGTGCAATCAAGAATCTGTCTTCACAACAAAAGTGGAAATTTATAGCCCATGGCTGCAGGAAACTGGTCAAGAATAACTGAATTTGTTCTCATGAGCTTCTCTTCCCTGCCTACTGAAATACAGATCTTGCTCTTCCTGGCATTTCTAGCCATCTACCTAATCACTCTGCTGGGAAACAGCCTCATCATTCTGGTGACACTGGCTGATCCCATGTTGCAAAGCCCAATGTACTTCTTCCTCAGAAATTTGTCCTTCTTAGAGCTTGGCTTCAACCTGGTCATTGTGCCCAAAATGTTGGGGACCCTGATTGCCCAGGACACAAGCATCTCCTTCCTTGGCTGTGCCACTCAGATGTATTTCTTCTTCTTCTTTGGAGTGGCTGAATGCTTCCTCCTTGCCACCATGGCCTATGACCGCTATGTAGCCATCTGCAGTCCCTTGCATTACCCAGTTATCATGAACCAAGAGACACGGGCCAAACTGGCTGCTGCCTCCTGGTTTCCAGGATTCCCTGTAGCCACTGTGCAGACCACATGGCTCTTCAGTTTTCCATTCTGTGCCAACAACAAGGTGAACCACTTCTTCTGTGACAGCCCACCTGTGCTGAGGCTGGTCTGTGCAGACACAGCACAGTTTGAGGTCTATGCCATTGTAGGCACCATTCTGGTCGTCATGATACCCTGCCTGCTGATCCTGTGTTCCTACACTCGCATTGCTGCATCTATCCTCAAGATTCCATCAGCCAAAGGAAAGCACAAAGCCTTCTCTACCTGCTCCTCACATCTCCT
>NW_026068304.1:138188-141302 GCF_014885135.2 Alexandromys fortis
CAGCCTCACTTACTTTAGGCCTAAATCAAATAATTCCCCTGAAAGCAAGAAGTTGCTGTCATTGTCCTATACTGTTGTGACTCCCATGTTGAACCCTATCATCTATAGCCTGAGGAATAATGAGGTGAAGAATGCTCTCAGCCGGACCTTCAACAAGGTCCTGGGTCTCAGAAGCCACATCACATGAAATTGCTTTCCCCTCTTTCAATGTCCACTGGAGTGACACCCACTTGTTTAATGGCTGTTAGGAAGCTCAGTAGAGACAAAGGACATAGAGGTCATTGATATCCATCTATGCTTCTCTGCCTTCCTATTGTGTGAACATTTTTTTCTCACCAGAGTAATTTGAATTTTTGGTACTCTGTCGGAAGTTTGTTCAAGGTATTTATTTTGCAAATAGGCAAATATTATTTTGCAAGATGAAAGTGGTATACATTGTGAACTGTATGTGACTGCTTCTAATGTGCACTTGGAATCATATACCAGAAAATACAGTAAAAAAGCATCAAAAGTCATTCTGGCCCTTTGTTTGGCTTTAACTAGTCTGGTTCCAGGTAAGAAGGAACATCCCTATTCTTCTACTGCATGATTCTTCTGTTATTTTCTTTTATTTCACTTTCCGCTTAGATAGGCAGTTTGGGACCTCAAACAGAGGAGGGTCAACTACTAATTCCCATGCATATTTACATAGCATCAACAATGCCATTGGCTCATCCCAAAGGCTACTTTGGCCAGGTGGACTAACCTAATCTACAGTTCTCCCAATTCCATTTTTAGGCTCTAAGACTTTGTTAAAAACAGCTGTGAATTTTCACACAGTCTGTTATGATACTGTCCTCTGCAGGTTTCCCATGGGCCCCTACAGATGCCAGCACAGGTCGTTCAAGAGCACCAGTCTATTGAGCTTAGTGACTTTGTATTTTAAAGTTATGTGCATTGTCGGGATGAAAAGACAAAGGCCCATCACATGTTGATTAATATTGAGGAGTTCAAATAAAGTCACTGATAAGAGCAAATTAATTTATGACTACAGAAAGAAAATTAAAGACGTTTAAACAAGTATAACTAGATACATTTCTAAAACCCAAGTATTTGAATATATGGTTGATTATTTTTCAGTGCCACATAATATGTAGAAATTGTTTAGTTCAGAGTCATTGTAAAACAATTTTTTATAAGAGTGACTGAAAGAGAAGTGAGTGGTCAAGAGTATGCTTGAGATATACAAAAAGAGCTTGCATTTAATTCACACTTCAACCACATGATGAAAAATACAACTATACCTATAAAAGTTCAAAACAAAGAGCTTCACAGCATATCATTCTGATCAGACTTCTTTTGGAGTATCCTTCACTTAAGATGCACAGGGATAAATCAGAAAACTTATACGAAGATAACTGCACTCCTTAGACACCTTAACACTGTAAGCATTTGGGTGAAGAAAGGAGCAAAATTTGCAAAAGTGACTTTACAGAAAACACTCACATAAACCCGTCAAGCTCATTCATGTTATTAGAAGCCAGAAGAGTCCTACCCTCAGAGTGCAAGATACACCACATGAAAGCCAGCACGATGTGCTGTATACTGTAAAATGACATAGTTATTTAGAACATACTGGGGAAATGTATGTTCAAGTCAAGAGACCAGAAACAACGACAGTAGACATGCAGGTTATAGAGAATAAGGCTGCAGAGAGTAAACCTGCGCAGTGAGGACCAGATGGAGAAGGACATGGAAATAGGCTATAGTTACATGGTGTCTCCTTTATCCTTTCAACACAATTTCACTCTTTTAACCAGTCTGCCTTAGTCACCTTGCTGTTGATGGCAATCAACTCTTTTCTGAGGTAGTAAGCTCCATGAACTTGCAATAAATATTTTATTTGAAGAATCCAATATAAATATTCAAGAATCTGCTTTGCAATTGCTTTGTAACTCATAGCCTTAGAGTAGAAAATAAAACCACATATTCTGCTAATATATTGTCTTTTGAAAATATGAAAAGATTTTTCCCATATTTTACTTTGTGTTTATAACTTGGGGAAATAATAAATGTCTCCATGACAAAATAAAGAGAGAAAGGTTATTACTACCACTAAATATATAACTGAATAACAATAAATGAACATTTTATGCCATTGTTTTCCAAGGTCAAGTTATAGTAATGAATATAATTAATAAAGAACTATTTTAAATAAGTCATTCCTTTGTAGGTACTTTTCTATGTCCAACACTGGAAAAATAGACTCATAATCAATGGTCTTATTCCTGGGAATGGGGCCATGAATCTGGGCAAGTTGTACACTCATAATGGAAGTATATAAAAAAACTAAAACTCTCTGTAGTTAGGGCTTGGAAATCAAAATGGAAGAGCTTGAAAAATGGCTCAATGGTTGAGAGCACTTGCTGCTCTTGCAGAGAACCAGATTTGGTTGCTGGCTCCCACACGTTGGTTCATAGCTGCCTCTAACTGCAGTTCCAAGGGATCAGATGCCCTCTTCTGTCCTCTGAGGGCAGCATGCCCATGATGCATATACATGCACACAGACAAAACACTCATACTTACAAAAATACATGGATATTTTTAAAAAGAAATCAAAAGAGAAAACATTGTTCTAATTATGAAGTTGTTTCACCTAGTTTCCTCAATAGGACATTGTATTGATACATATGCTGACATATAAAATGACTCCAACTCACCTGTCACCTTCTTGACATAGCACTGATGTCTCAAGAGCTAACACTACCTTGCCTTCATGTCCTCTCTTTCTCCAGGATAAATACATGTATTATGAACACAATTCTCCCCACTATACTTCCTTCTTTTCCTCTAATGTCCATTAACTACCTCATGCCTTATTTAAACTAATGTTGCCACAATCACTTTAATATTTATTAGTCTTAATTTTTGAATTCTGAAGCATGACATTGGGTCACTTATGTTATATAGCTGAATAGCCACTTATAATTTAAAAAAATATGAACTATAAAAAGAAAAACACAAAACACAAAATTTTTTATTTATTTATTTATTAAAGATTTCTGTCTCTTCCCCACCGCCGCCTCCCATTTCCTTCCCCCTCCCCCAGTCAAGTCCCCCTCCCTCGTCAGCCCA
>NW_026068304.1:148025-156749 GCF_014885135.2 Alexandromys fortis
GCCTTGGTGAGTTCCCGATAGAACATCCCTATTGTCTCAGTGTGTGGGTGCCCCCCTCGCGGTCCTGAGTTTCTTGCTCGTGCTCTCTCTCCTTCTTCTCCTGATTTGGACCTTGAGGTTTCAGTCCGGTGCTCCAATGTGTGTCTCTGTCTCTGTCTCCTTTCATCGCCTGATGAAGGTTAATATTCCGGAGGATGCCTATATGTTTTTCTTTGGGTTCTCCTTATTTAGCTTCTCTAGGATCACTAATTATAGGCTCAATGTCCTTTGTTTATGGCTAGAAACCAAATATGAGTGAGTACATCCCATGTTCCTCTTTTTGGGTCTTAAAACACAAAATTTTATTACACATGAACAAAAAATGATTTCATTCTACTGCACGTAACTTAATAATCTCTGACCACTGTGAATTTATATGCAAGTTTTAATTTCTTATATATAGGTAGATGTTAGTGTATGCTTTATTACTTAATATCATTGCTAGAGTTCCAGGATTTGGATATGCATAAACTATTTGTTACATTAAAAGTTTTCTCATCTAAATATGGAGATAACTATGATAATTTGTACCCAGAATAGCAACATTTGAGTTAAATGATCAATATGAAGAAAGGCCTAAACTTTATTCATAAAGTATTTTTCATTTTCATTATCCTTCTATAATTGTATGTAAGAATAGCAAACATTGGTCATGCATTGCTGGCACACGCCTTTAATCTCAGCACTCAGGAGACAGAGGCAGGTGGATCTCTGTGAGTTCGAGGCCAGCCTGGTCTACAAGAGCTAGCTCCAACTAGGAGAGAGAGCACGAGCAAGAAACTCAAGACCGCTAGGGGGGCACCCACACACTGAGACAATGGGGATGTCCTATCGGGAACTCACCAAGGCCAGCTGGCCTGGGTCTGAAAAAGCCTGGGTTAAAACCGGTCTTGCTGAACATAGCGGACAATGAGGACTACTGAGACCCCAAGAACAATGGCAATGGGTTTTTGATCCTACTGCACCTATTGGTTTTGTGGGAGCCTAGGCAGTTTGGATGCTCACCTTACTCGACCTGGATGGAGGTGGGTGGTCCTTGGACTTCCCACAGGGCAGGGAACCCTGATTGCTCTTTGAGCTGATGAGGGAGGGGGACTTGATTGGGGGAGGGGGAGGGAAAGGGGAGGCAGCGGTGGGGAAGAGACAGAAATCTTTAATTAATTAATAAAGAAAGAAATAAATTAAAAAAAGAAGAAAAAAAAGAGCTAGCTCCAGGATAGGCTCCAAAGCTACAGAGAAACCCTGTCTTGAAAAAGAAAAAAAATAGAAAACATCTGTTGTTTATTAAATATAAAGCATATTAACTTGAATAGCTGTAATTATTTAATTCATACATCTTATTATTATCTCTAATTCAACTGGGTTGGTTAGCACATTTTTATGAAATATATATCAAATAATATGTTTATCAAATATAAACAGTAATGAGATGAGCGTTTTAGTTATTTGACTTTTTTATTAATATAAGATACCATGTGGAATCAATGGGCCAAAATACATAAAAGATCTTATTTTAACTATTTTTCTCATGCATACACTTAGTATAAGCCAAGCACCATACTTAGTAGTATTTTCCAGTAAAAACATGAGCAACTTCTGGTTGATAAAATGGTTAATGTCATGAAACAGGCATAATCAATTGAATGTATATTCATTTAATATGAAAGCCTTAAGATATGAAAGAAAATAGAGCTCAACTGAAAAATGGACAAATTCTTAAGTCATTTCTCAAACATCAGTAAGCAGAATGAAAAACAGTAAACATAAAAAGTCTTGAACAAGAAAACATAAACTTGCCAAAAATAGCATTAAGAAAAGACACCAGGAGCTAGGGAGTGTGCTCAGCTGTTAAAGGCGCTTGCAGCCCTTGCAGGGGACCAGAATTCATCCCCCAACATGGCGGGACACTGCTCACCACTTTACAGAACTCCAGCTACAAGCCCCAAGCAATACCCTTTTCTCACATCCACAGTCTCCTGCACCCGTGTGCAGCCAAAACTAAGACACTTCAAGCTTTTAGAAAATATCTGTAGGAAATTTAATAATATTTAGTCATTGCTATAAGGATAAAATAAAAATTAATCACCTATAATCTCATGGGGAATCTTCAAAAGCTGTTAAAGCACTTGGAATTTACAGAGTCAGGTTGCTCTTAACTTTATAAATAATAAGGAAAATTGTGCTTGGTTTGGTTTTTGTTTGTTTGTTTGTTTTATTTTTGAGAATGGGTTTCTTTGTGTAGGGCTGGCCTGTAGACCAGGCTGGCCTTGAACTCACAGAGATGCACCTGCCACTGCCTTGCTAGTGCTGGGATTAAAGGCATGTACCACCATCGCCCAACTCTTAAGGGATTTATTAGCACAATGGTATTTTAGATGATTCTAGAGCATGGCTGACTCTCTAGCAGGTATTTAAATGAATAGTACCACACCTTTCAAATTAAAAGTACTGCAGGGCACGGTAATGACACTGGTAATATCAGCACTCACAAAGTGAAGAGAAAGGGTACTCCTCAGCTAAATACCAAATACAAGGATAACCTGGACTACATAAAACCCCATCTTTAAAACAACTAGAATTATAAGTTTCTTAAATTGTCAGGATGGGGAAAGAGTAATTGTCAAACACATAAAAACAAAGAAATATTTTCCAGCCCTTTGTGTGATGATGTTTAAGCTAAGTTCTGTAATTGAGTTAAGAATAGGGAAATAGGACTCCACTGAACAAAACCACAAAAGTTCCAGGTAAAGAACTTACAGGGAGGAAATGCAAAAGAAACTGTGGTTGAATTTTTTTCAGAATTTTTGTTTTTATTTTTGGTTGTATGTTTGTTTGCTTGGTTTTGTTTTTAATTTATTAATCTTTTAAAAAAGAAAAAATATTTCTTATTATTATACATACAAATCCACGTTTCCACTCCTTCTCCTCCTCTGATTCCTTCCACATTTGCTCCAAACCCATCCCCATCCAGTCCTCAGAGAGGGTAAGACACATTGCTTTGTGGAGGGGCCAAGGCCATCCCTAATATATCTAGGCTGAACAAGGTATCCATCTAAAGAGAATAGGTTCCCAGAAAGCCAATACATGCAGTAAGGATAAATCCTGCTGCCACTGCCAGTGTCCTTACAGTCTGCTCCAGCCATGCAACTCTCAACCACATTGAAAGGGAATAAATTGGTCCTATGCTTCTTCCTCCCCGTCTGGCTGAAGTTGGTGAGCTCCAATTAGCTCAGGTAGCCTGTTTCAGTGAGTATACCCATCATGGTCTTGACCTCTTTGCTCATATTCCCATTCCTTCCACTCTTCAACTGGACTTGGGAGCTCAGTGCAGTGCTCCGATGTGGGTCTCTGCCTCTTGTTTCCTTCAATTGTTGGATGAAGGTTCTATGATAATATTTAAGATATTAATCAGTCTGATTAAGGGCAAGTCAAGATTGGACCCCCTCTCCTCTATTCCTTAGGGTTTTAGCTGGGGTCATTCTTGTGGATTCCTGGGAATTTCTCTAGAGCCAGGTTTCTTGATAACCCTATCATGGCTCCCTCAATCAAGATATCTCTTTCCTTGTTCTCATCTCCATCCTTCCTCCATCTCAACTAATCCATTCCCTCAAGTTCTCCTCACCCCTCCCTTCTTCCGCTTCCATTCTCCCTTCTCCCCCATCTCCCATGCTCCCAATTTGGTCAGGTGATTTTGTCTGTTTCCACTTTCCAGGTAGATCTATATATGTTTTTCCTAGGGTTCACCTCATTACTTAGCTTCTCTAGTATTATGAACTATAGGCTCAATATCCTTTGTTTATAGCTAGTATCCACTTATGAGTAAGTACATACCGTATTCATCTTTTTGGGTCTATGTTACCCCTCACTCAGGATAGTGTTTTCTAATTCCATCCATTTGCATGCAGAATTCAAGGTGTCATTGTTTTTTACCGCTGAGTAGTACTCTAATATGTAAATGTGCCACATTTTCTTTATCCATTCTTCAGTGGAGGGGCATCTAGGTTGTTTCCAGATTCTGGCTATTATAAATAATGCTGCTATGAACATAGTTGAACAAATTCCTTTGTATCATAATTGAACATCTTTTGGGTATATCCCCAAGAGTGGTATTGCTGGATCCTGAGGAAGGTTGATTCCCAATTTTCTGAGAAACCACCATACTGATATCCAAAGTAGTTGTACAAGTTTGCATTCCCCCCAACAATAGATGAGTGTTCCCCTTACTCCACATCCTCTGCAGCATAAGTATCATTGGTGTTTTTGATCTTAGCCATTTCAACAGGTATAACATGGTATCTCAGAGTTGTTTAAATATACATTTCCCTGACAGCTAAGGATGTTGAACGTAAGTATCATTTGGCCATATGAAATTTGATATTGGCTGTCTGTTTGCTTTATTTTGCTTTTATTATATTTTGATATGTTCATCGTACCCTGATCTCTCCAATACCTTTATCATGAAGGGGTGTTGGATTTTGTCAAATGATTTTTTTCAGCATCTAATCAAATGATCATATGGTTGGAAATAATCAAATTGAGGGCTGAAATCAACAAAATAGAAACAAAGGAAACAATAAGAAGAATCAATGAAACAAAGAGCTGGTTGTTCATGAAAATCAACAAGATTGCAAACCCCTATCCAAACTAACCAAAAGGCAGAGAAAGAAAATAGAAATTAACAAAATCAGAAATGAAAAGGGGAATATAATAACAGACACTGAGGAAATTCATAGAATCATTAGGCCATACTACAAAAAATTATACTTCACAAAACTGGAAAACATAAAAGAAATGAACAATTTTCTAGATCGATACCATAAACCAAAATTTAATCAAGATCAGGTGAGGAATTTAAGTAGACCTAAAAACTGCAAGGAAATAGAAACTGTCATCAGAAACCCCCCCCCCAACCAAAAAAAAGCCCAGGATTGGATGATTTTAGTGCAGAATTCTACCAGAACTTCCAAAAATAATTAATACCTATATTCCTCAAAGTGCTCCACATAATAGAAACAGAAGGCTTACTGCTGAACTCTTTTTATGAGGCTATAGTTACCCTGATAACAAAACCATACAAAGATACAACCAAGAAAGAGAATTATAGAGCAATATCACTCATGAACATCGATGCAAAAATACTCAGTAAAATACTGGCTAACCGAGTCCAAGAACACATCAAAAAAAAAATCATCCACAATGTTCAAATTGCTTCATCCCAGGGATGCAGGGATGATTCAACATATGAAAATCTATCAATGTAATCCATCATATAAATAAACTGAAAGAAAAATTTATATGATCATCTCATTAGTTGCTAAAAATGTGTTTGAAATTTTTATGTGTTGTTTTCTGTGCATGTTTGTCTGTGCATCACACACATGCAGTACCTGTGGTGGCCAGAGTAGGGCATCGGATCCCCTAGCACTGGAGTTACAGATGGTTAGGAGAAATCATGTGTGTGCTGGGGATGGAACTCATGTCCTATGCAAGAACAACCACTGCTTTTAACCACTAAACCATCTCTCCAGTCCCAAAATATTTTTGGTAAAATTTTGTGAATTGGAGCAGATGTTTTTAAAAAGAAAAAAAAAAAAGTTGATTCATAGCCAGGAGTCAGCACAAACAAAAAATGTAATTGATCACGCTAATAATTTTAAAGTTTAATCTGTACACAATAAGTAAACTTTGGAACATTTTGATCAAGACAGTGACTTAGATAACAATGGTATCTGGGTAGCACATATTGAAAATAAGAAGAGCTGAAATAGGGAGACGGGTATAATAATGGCCTCATTCACAATAGTGGCACCAGAAATCAGTTCAGATTTTAAATATACATTTATGTAAAATTCACAAAGTTGTTTGAGCTAGATTATGACCACTAAGGGAGAAGAAAGGACAGACTCCTTCCATAGTTCTGGCATAAGCAACCAATGGCATAGTTGTCCCTTGTATCAAGACAAAAAGGAAGGAAGAAGAGCTCATTTAGGGGGAAAGGAGAGAGAAAGAAATCAAAAGACTTAGTTTCCTAATGAAGAAGGTTCAGCTTTGTGGATAAGCATGCCAGTACCATGCCCAATTTAGGAAAACAGATACAGAGACATGGCTAGAACAGCAGAATGGATGGGAAGCATGACTTCACAGCCCAATTGCTTTAAATATTACCATTTCCATGACTGCAAAATTTTTCAGCTGAATCGTTTCATGCTCTCCCCACTTTCTTACTCCATGAATTATGACACCTCAATGTAGTTCACATCAACTTGTATTAGTTGGTGTTTCCTGAATTTATTATTAAGTAATATTCCTTTTTAAGCATTTTACATACCAACCACAGTTCCCCCTCCCTCCCCTCCTCCTGCTGTCCCCCATACCTCCCCCAAACCACCGCTCCCCAATTCATTCCTCAGAAAGGGTAAGGCTTCCCATGCGGAGTCAACAAAACCTGTCACCCAGAGGCAGGACCAAGCCCTGCCACCTGCATCAAGGATGAACAAGGCATCCCACCATAGGGAATGAGCTCCAAAAGCCACCTCATGCATCAGTGATAGATCCTGGTCCCTCTGCCAGGGGTTCCACAAACAGACCAAGGTATATAACTGTTACTCACATGCAGAGGGCCTAGTTAGGTCCCATGCAGGTTCCCTAGCTCTTGGTTTAGAGTTCATGAGCTCCTGCTAGCTTGGGTCAGTTGTCTCTGTGGTTTCTGCTTCATGATCTTGACAACCACTCCTCCTTTGAATAATATTCTTAATACAATTCCATGTAATGGCTAACGTTTTAAATTCAGCTATTGCTCTTTCACTAAAAAAGTGATTGTATCAGTAATATCACTCAGCTAATAAAGAGTCACTGAAAACAGTAAAAATACCTTTTCTAGCTACAGATTGTTTCTGCTCCCTAATCTCTAATCCTCCAGGAATCAGGGGCTTATCAGAAGTGTTCATTTTATCTGGACTCATCTTGGTTTTGACAATTAAACATAGCTTAATAAACTTGCTGTTACAGCCTGTCTCTTTTTTTATAACTCTGGGAGTCAAATCCAGGGTCATGTGCATAGTAAAAAGCACTTGACTACCCCATCAAGTTGGACAACAAATGATACCTACTCCACTACACTCGGGAAGTGTAGACTCCACTTGCTATTATCTGTCATGATGTGTGCACTGACAATAAAAAGGAATATATATAAAATACTATTTAACATAAATATGTGCAGCATTAAAAACACAAACCAGTAGTGACTAAACACTATGTGTCTCGGTGCTCAGGCAGAAATGGACAAACTGTCAAAGCCACTCAGCTTTGGCTTTCTAGTGTCAAAACAGCCATAATACACAAACACATGAGTGTGACTCTAACCTAATAAGACCCGCCTTCCTTGTGCTGATATTTAGATTCATATAATTTCCAATTAATTATATTTTATTATCCTCACTATATATATATGTATGTATATATATATATGGGATATCTGTGAATAACTAAATGAGAATACCTAAATCCTCAGGTTCAGACACAGTAGCAAGTCACAAGTCAGCTAATGAAAAAGAATCCTACTACTACATCTATCAGGCCAAAAGTATTTGAACACTAAAAATAAAAGAGAATGTTAAGCAAGTCTTAAAGACACACACTCTCCATACTATATAGATGGGGTAGAAAAACTATCAGTGTGTTTCTTAGCAAACAAAGACAAAAGCTAGAAGATAATGGAATGGATTAGAGATGTAAACACACATGTGAAAAATGGCATGTACATTGTTTGTTGAGAAATTTATTGTTCTGTTAAATAAACATGGCGTCTGTGTACTGGTTAAAATTATAATTTTAAAATCCCTGCATTGACCTATAACTTCAATCTGCTGCAATTTCAACTACGACAAATGAAAATGAAAAAAAATACATTTCGCTATTACATGCATTATATAAAATAATGGGTCTCATGACCCATTTTCCTACATGTGTGCAACATGTTTTATCATACACACTCATTATTTTCTCCTGCCCTGCACTCGCCCTCCGTTTTCCACCCCCTCCCCTAACATTCTCCTTTCCACTCCTTTCCTTAGATGGCATATGAGCACCATTACTACTTTTCTTTCTGGATTTGGTTTATTTTACTCCATTTTTCAGCAAACAGCAGATTTCATTTTACTCTATTGACAAATAATATTCCATTCTTCATGCACGCCACATGTTCTGCCTTTTTATCCACTCACAGACAACTAAACTGAATACTAACCTGTTTATTATGAAGTGTATCGATATTTTTAAGTCATCATTAACAGCATGTGTGGAGTTTTTCTTTTGATCTTATTCTAAAAGATGGATAATTTGTGTTTTCCTTTATTCATAATTTACTAAAAATTCGTCTCGGGTAATAATTAGTAGTAATTGTAGTAGCCCTCACTACACAAGCTTGACAGCAACTTTGAAAAGGCTTCCTCTTCTTGGCTTCAAGGATATTAACTGAAGTTGTAGTGCCATCCTGTGGCTGACAAGTTTATTGCAGTTTTTGTTTTGGTTTGGTTTTGGTTTATTTTTTTAAATATAATTTTTTATTGAAAAAAAAGATTTCCGCCTCCTCCCTGCCTCCCATTTCCCTCCCCGTCTCCCTTTTCCCCCCCCCCCCCCCCCCCCCCCCCCCCCCCCCCCCCCCCCCCCCCCCCCCCCCCCCTCCGG